>NW_020954907.1:991767-1020527 GCF_900497805.2 Vombatus ursinus | reverse complement strand
GTATATGTATATGTATATGTATATGTATATGTATATGTATATGTATATGTATATATTATGTGCGTAGATACAGATATAGATATATACACATAGATAGATATATCTCCACACACGCATAGACAGACAGACGGATAAACACAGTCTTGTATTGGAATTAATCACACAGTAATGCTGCTTATATGTTGCTACCCCTTGGATATTGCCAAAACTTATATGCCATGGAATGGATACAACTCAGGCTCTCATTTGGGCTGGTAGTCTCTCTCTCTCTCTAATGGCCCTTAGCTGAGAATTCTTGTGTGCCCACCCCGAATTCCAGTCTACCTGTCGCTGGAGACACAGTCAACTTTGGATTAGTTGCATTGTAAGGCCAAAGTGTCAAACTGCTGGCTGAACATCTTGGTCTGGCTACTGGGGACCCAGTTTTTAGAGTTCTTAAGAGTATTCCCTGGGGCTGTGATAAAACCCAACTGAGCGTTTTCATACCATGCTTTATGCATCTGCTGACACAGTTCATTCATGCTTGAATATTTAGATGTGGGAAGCTCAACGTTAGCCAAAAGTACATGAGGTACTTTGACCATATTGCGAGATCCAGATATTTTATCTACTGAATGTATGACCACAAACCACTACTTCCCTGAGAACATGGCAATCAATACCAGTACATGACTTACCTTTCTTCTTGGCCACAATGAACAGAGGTGGATGGCCTTGTCAAGGACTTGGTAGGCTAGGCAAAGCCTTTTATTTCAGATGGTATCTTTTAATTTTTTAATATGGTCATGTGTTCATTCAGGAGGAGCAGACAAGGTCAGGGTCTATGGGATCTATTGTGGGATCCCCTTCTAGAAATCTTAATATTTACTGGGAATTTTCTCCCCCTTCTACCCCCCAATCCTTCCAGGAAGCTGAACATAGCTGAAATGGGTTCCTGGGCATGTCCTGGGAATTCTTTCTTTAGAAAACTACAATGACTTGAATTTTATTCCTTGTCTCAGCCATGCTTTCTATCCTCCGAATCCACGTTTCCTATATGACTTTGTAATTGCATAAAAGGATGCTGATCTTATACCACACTGATATTGTGTCCTCAACTCCTCCATGGGCTTCTGCCCAAGACACATTCCTCACCTTTTCACTTGGCTCTGGGGCCTCTTAGGGCCCTGAATCCATCAGTAGTACTTGGGTCATAGAATGTCAGTGGATCCTAGCTTTAAAACCAGCTCAAAAGTTACTAGCTCTAAGTTACTTTAGAGGGGGGAAGGGAAATAAGCATTTATTAAGCACCTACTAAGTGGCAGGCACTGTGCTAAGCACTTTACAATTATTATCTCATTTGATCCTCACAACAATCTTGGGAATTAGGTGCTATTATCATTCCCATTTTGAAATTGAGGAAACTGAGGCAGACAGGTTAAGTAATAGTAGTTGTCTTTTATCTAGCACTTTAAGGTTGACAAATATTTCTCTTTCAATCCTCACAATAACCTGGTAAGATCCTCTATACACCACACCAGAGGTTTTCAAAGGATAGTCTCCAAACCCACAGGGATTTCTGGGATCCTTTCAGGGGTCTGTAACATCAAAATTATTCGTAATTATATTAAGACGTTTTTTTTTCTAATATGATAAACATCAACAAAGCTAACCCATATAAACAAAAGCTCTTTGGAAGTGTTTTCAATAATTACCAAGAGCATAAAGGGATCCTAAGACAAAATGTTTGAGAACCACTGTACTACACTGTTACCTCACTTTTTGCCCTGGAGGAAGGACCCAGATTATCTCAATCTGATGATAGGGGATCTGTTTCCCCATTTCCAGTGCGTATCCTGATCTTTAATAAGCCTCGCTACCCTGACTGTAAATGCTTGCTTCATTCCTGCTCAGTTACGTTTCTCATAGCCTTAGTAAGAAACTGCCATCTGGTGAGTTTATGTCTACAGGTAAACACAATGGCCGGAGGTGCCATCATGAAAGCATAGGTCATGATTGCCTCAGCACTCCCATAACCTGGGAGTCTGTAGTCTACTAGGCTCCAGTCACTTAGGTAATGGAATCTGCAGTGCCTGGCATATAGCAGGAGCTTAATAATTGCTTGTTAACTTGACCTCAACCACTTCCTCTTTATGCTCAAGAACCTGAGTCTCCCCTCCCTACTTCCTTTTCCTTTTGGCCAAATGATCACTGAATTGGACTAACTAGCCTGCAAAATTCAGTTTCAAGTCACCAAATATTTATTAACTACCTACTCAATGATAAATGTTTACTACATGCAAATATTACTTTTGGCACTATGTATATGAAGGTTAAAAATTATATAATACTATCTTTCATGAATCTTTTGGATTTAGTCATCTGTTTTCTTTCTTTCATTTTTTTTTAAAGGCAATCAGGGTTGAGTGACTTGCCCAAGGTCACACAGCTAATAAATGTCTGAGGCTGGATTTGAACTCAGGTCCTCCTGACTCCAGAGCCAATGCTCTATCTACTGTGTCCCCTAGCTGCCCCACATTTAGTCATCTGATCAGGTCTTCAGAAGCCAAGTTATTGTCTAGTCTCTCTCAGATTTCCTTCTTTAAACTCTTCCTAAAATATGTCAATTAACATGACCTTTTCCAAACTCAGAAAATTCCTGTATGTTGGAATCCACCATTTTAAGTGATGAGAGAGATAGCATGAAGTAGGTAATGGTGTACGAAAGTGGAGTGGAGGGGGCAGGGCAGTCTAGGAATCTGCAGGCAGAATGCCCTCTAGAAGCAAGTGGAGGGACACTCACGCCTTTTAGAAGGTGGTCTCCCACAGCTAGGTGGTGCAATGGATAGACTCCAACTCTAGATCCAAATCTACCACAACTCCCATCAAACCCACAGCTTGAAGCCGCTAGGTTGGGCAGATTCAGAATTTAATATGGGGAGGGTGCAGATCATATGAGATATTACTAAAAATATTTTAAAAAGTGAAATCTATAGGTCTTGAACTCACACCCCATATCCAGGCTTCTTCTCTTCAGCATGACTCCCCTGCAACAGTAGGGATGCAGCTACTCCCAGGAAGCAGGTACTCAACATCTGGTGTCTACATTCTTTATTGAACATAAAAGTTTCAAGACACCTATGTGAGACCATTTACCTTCATTGATTTCCCCAAATCTCATTTTCTTCATGTTAGGCGACCTCAATATATATATTCACACTCCCTCAAACATCCAATCTTACCTCTCAGTTCCTTAACATCCTCATTTACTGTGACCTACTTCACCCCACTTTAGAGACACAAAAAGAAAGTCATACACGTGATCTTGCCATCATCCATAAAAATTCCATTTCTA
Source organism: Vombatus ursinus (assembly GCF_900497805.2). Lineage (NCBI taxonomy): Eukaryota > Metazoa > Chordata > Mammalia > Diprotodontia > Vombatidae > Vombatus > Vombatus ursinus. Next base: position 1,017,193 of record NW_020954907.1, on the reverse strand, counting down.
TATTTATGAATTCTGAAATTCTCTTACATGATCATGACCTGTTGTTATTCCATGTCACTGTCTGCCTTGCAACCCCAAACCCTGTTCTTCAACCTCGCCATGGTCTCCATCACTTGACCTTTTGGTTCCTTACCAGGCCATCAACCCTGCACTGATTACTCTCTTCTCCTTTCCCCATCTTGACTTAGTGAGCCAATTCAGCTCTACACTGTCTTCTGACCAAAAACTCTGAGGGTCTAGTGGCAAGACCCTGGATGCAGTAGGAGATCTTGGCCCTTTCAAGCTAAGGTCTTTCCCAGGTCTGTTTGTCTAAGGCAAAAAACCTATTCAGCTCTATATTGTCTTCTGGCCAGAAACTTCATAAGTCAAACTAGTCCATCTTTTGCCTCAATTATTACCAAGCCTTTAACCACTGAATGAGTTTTTTGCCTCGGACAAACTGAGACCTGGGAAAGACCTTAGCTTAAAAGGGCCAAGATCTCCTACTGCATCTGGGGTCATTGCCAGTTGTCCTGACCTGTGTCTTGCCACTAGACTCTGATGACTCTGGAGGATAGAGTGAGGCTGATTGATGACTTTGCACAGCTCTGCCTCATTTAAATCCAATTCACTTGCAAGTCAAGACATCACCCTGCTGATGTCATTGGTCCTCTTCAAGAATGAAGGACAAAGAACAAAACAGCGACAGTCTTCTTCTTATGAAACCTTCACTCCCTTATCAAACTATTGCTCCTCCATATTTCAGTCCTGGTGAGCTTCCTAAGGTGTAGGTCTAAGTATATCACACGTTCACACTAAATATACTCCAGTGTCTCCCCATCACCTCAGGAATCAAATATAAACCCCCTTGCGCGGCATTCAAAGCCCTTCAAAAACTTCCTCCCCTAACCCTCACCTTTCCAGTCTTCTTTCACTTCACACTACCCCATCTACATACTCTGCAGTCCAGTGACACTGGTTTCCTAGATGTTCTTGCACAAAATACTCCACCTCCTAACACTGGGTATTTTCATTGGCTGTCATTCATGCCTGGAATACTCCCCCCTCCTCACCTCTGCCTCCTGGCTTCCCTGGCTTCCTTCAAGTCCCAGCTAAAATATCACCTTCTATAGGAAGCTTTCCCTGAGCCCCCTTAATGCTAGTGCTTTCTCTCCATTGATTATCTCCAATTTATCCTATCTATAGTTTGTTTATACATAGTTGTTTGCACATTGTCTCCCTCATTAGACTATTATCATCTTGAGAGCATGGATTGTCTTTTGCTTCTTTATATCACTGATACTTTGCACAATGCCAGAGTCCTAGTAGTCTGTTTATTGACTGTTTTCTATTTGCCCTCTGAAAATTTTGGTGTGGTGGGTAGGTGTTCCTGAGCCACCCACACCTGAAGTTTATAGGAAAAGAATGAAAGAATATATATTAGTTCAAGAAAGACCCTGGTTCCATATTCTAGCCAGGGAAAGCAGAAGGAAAGCACTGAGGGAAAAGTTCTCTACACCTCATCTTATCCATGGATCAACAGTGTTGAAGGAAAAAAAAATATTAATACTATTCTCTACATTTGTAGCACAAGCCTGCCAGAAACAATTTTATTAATTTAACATAAATCCAAGCATTTCCTGCTTAGAAAGACAAATGTCTGAAATGACATAGTCCCTGCCCTATCCTCCTTGGCCTAGGACATCAATCTACCTTGAGACAATTTGACACGATAGTTATAGGAAATTGAACATGGAAAATGTTTCAATATGTTAAAATATAGTTTTGGATTAATATTCCGTGACAGTGAACACTTTAACCTCGAACTAGAACTACTCATTCCTTCCTTGACTACTTCCTCAAAAGATTTAAAGGACTCTTTCCAGGTGATCAGTAATTTAATCTTTTCTGATTGAAGAAGGTTCCTCATAGAACTAATCACTTCAGGGGGGTGAGGTCAGCAATGATCTTAACTAGATAAAAAGTACTTTCTGCTCTAAATTTGGTTTCCATCCTTAACCCTATTTCCCAAGAAGGCATTTTTTTTTTGTCATTGACCTTCTACATACTTTCCTAAAGGGAAAAGACACAAAAAGATTTTAGACCATAAAAATATTATTCTTTAATATTTTTAATTTTGTGATATTATTTTATTTACCTTTTTGTCAATGAACAGCATTTTCTTTAACTCCCACCTCATCCCCCAACTGAGAAAAAAGAAAAACAAAACTCTTGTAGCACATATACATAGTCAAGCAAAACAAATTCTTACATTGGCCATGTCCAAAAATATGTCTTATTTTGCACTCCAACTCTCATGCTTCATTGTTGGACCTCTGGAATCATAATTGATCACTGGATTGATCAGACTTCTTTACTTTAGCTAAAGAAAAATAGATTTTGCTCCTGCCCTTTATTTTAACTTTGTGTACATATTTCTGTTTCAAGTGTGATTCTTGTAAACAATATATTGTTGGATTCTGCTTTCTAATGCATTCTGCTATCTTCTTCTGTTTTATGGGTGAGTTCATCCCATTCACAGTCACAATTATGTGTTTCCACCCTCTTTTTATAAAAAAGTAGAGCATACTATATATGGTGGCAAAGAATTGGAAATTGAGGGGATGCCCATCAACTGGAGAATGGCTGAACAAGTTGTAGTATATGAGTGTAATGGAATACTATTGTGCTATAAGAAGTGATGAGCAAGCAGACCTCAGAAAAATCTGGAAAGACTTGTATGGACTGATGCTGAGTGAAGTGAGCAGAACCAGGAGAACATTGTGCACAGTAACAGCCATGGTGTGCGATGACTAACTTTGATAGACTTAGCTCTTCTTAGTAATGCAAAGATCTAAGACATCTCCAAAAGTCTCATGATAGAAAGTGCTATCCATATCCAGAGAAAGAACTATGGAGTTTGAATGCAGATTGAAGCATACTATTTGCTCTTTTTTTTTCTTCTATTTTGTTTTATTTCTTCTTTCTTGTGGTTCCTCCTATTGGTTCTAATTCTTCTTTACAACGTGACTAATATGAAAATATGTTTAATAGGAATGTATATGCAGAACCTATTATCAGATTGTGGGCTGTCTTTGTGAGGGAGTTGGGAAGGAAGGGGGAGAAAATTTAAAACTCAAAAGCTTATGGATGGGGCAGCTAGGTGACCCAGTGGACAGAGCACTGGCTCTGGAGTCAGGAGGACCTAAGCTCAAATCCAGTCTCAGACAAGACACTTGACACTTACTAGCTGTGTGACCCTGGGCAAGTCACTTAACCCCAATTGCCTTGCCAAAAAAAACAAAAACAAAAACAAAAACAAAACAAAACAAAAGCTTATGGAAATGAATGTTGAAAACTAAAAATAAGTTAATAATAAATCTCCAGCCCAATATTTAAAGATCTCCATTTAAAAAAAAAAGTAGAGCATGGTAAGAGAATGAATGTGCTTAGATCTGCTTACTTTCAGAGCTCTAGATTTGGTATAATCTGCTTCTGCTCCCCTGTCCCTCTTCTCTTTCTTAACCCTCAACCCAATCAGATTTTTATCTTTTCATTTTTTTTTTATTGAATCCCTCTCTAGTTAGAGTTTGTTTTTCTTAGGACTAATCGTTCCCCGAATCTATCCTCCCTCATATTCCCTTCTTTCCTTTTTCCCCTTTCCCTCCTGTTTTCCTGTCAAATGAAATGTATTTCCGTGTAAAACTCTTTTGGTGTTAATATGATTGTGTGTGTATTCTTTCCTCCTTTGACTTCAGATGAAAGTAAGGTTCAAATGTCACCTCCTTGCTTCTCCCTTTCTTCTTGCTTATATATTATTCCACTTGTGTACCTTGATTATATATTTTCCCTCATTCTCCCTGTCACCCTTTCCCCCAACCCCTTTCCATTCTCTTTTTAAGACTGTCAAAATATAATTAAACAACTCTCTAGGCCCTCTGTCTTATTAATTTCCCTCTATGATCTCTGACAGTAATAAGGGTCTGAGGGGAAACGTCTTATTTCCCCATATTAGAATATAAGCAGTTTATCCTCTTTAGCAATTTATGATTGCTCTCCCGTATTTACCCTTTTCTGTTTCTTTTGACTTTTGTGTTTTTATTTCTAAGTTTCTATTCAGGTCTCATCTTTTCATCAAAAATACTTTGAAGTACTCTATTTCATTATTTATTCATATTTATCCATGGAAATGACATTAAAGATGAGGCATTACCATCTACTTTGCTGCTGTACCCTAAGGATTGTGGGATCATTCCATGTGATTTGCAATCAAAATCTTTCACATGTATTGTGTCCCTCCTTAAAGCTCATATGAGCTTCTAGAGAGCAGAGACAGTCTTATTTTTCTGTTTGTGGCTCCAGTGTTTAGCACAGTGGTTTGCATATAGTAAGCACTTAATAAATGTTTTATTCATTCATTCAATAAAGGTTCATTTTTCTCCCACAGGATTTTACTCAGTTTTTCTGGGTAAGTTATTCTTGGTTGTAAACCTATGGAATATCATATTCCAAGGACTCCACTCCTTTATTGTGGTGGCTGCTAAATCTTGTGGGATCCTGACTATGATTCCTTGGTACTTGAATTTTTTTTCTTTCTGACTGCTTGCAGCATTTTTATTTTGAATGAAAAAAAAAATAGAAGAAAATATAAAATACCACATAGTAAAAACAACTGAACTGGAAAACAGATCAAAGAGAGATAATTTAAGTATCATTGAACTACATGGAAAGCCATTACCACAATAAGAGCCTAAATATCATATTTCAAGAAATCAAAAAAGAAAACTGCCAAGATCTCTTAGAACCAGAGAAGAAAGTGAAAATAGAAAGAATCCATTGTTCATCTGAAAGAAATCTCAAAGTGAAACTCTTAGCGATATTATAGTCAAAATCTAGAACTTTTGGGTCAAATTAAGGAAAGGAATAGTCCAAGGGTGGGGAACCTGTGATCTCAAGGCCACATGTGGCCTTCTAGGTCCTCAAGCGGGGCTGTTTGACTGAATCCAAACTTCACAGAACAAATTCCCTTAATAAAAAGATTTGTTCTATAAAACTTGGACTCAGTCAAAGGGCCACACTTGTGGACCTAGAAGGCTACATGTGGCCTTGAGGCCGCAGGTTCCCCACCCCTGGAATAGTCTTAGGCAAAATAAATTCTAATAAGGTAGATTTCTAAGAAGGCCTTAAAAGAAAGAAAGAAGGGATTAAAAACTTGTTTTATTGATCTGGATGGAGGAAAGGGACAAAAGGCAGATGAACTGAAGCAGATCACATCAAACCTAGAATACTGGAGCTGAGCTCCCTCCTTCCCTCTTCTTTATAAAAAGGAGGCAGGAAATAAAGAGGAGGAAAAATATAAGAAAACTAGAGGGAAATACAAACTTAACAGTCATACTATGAATGTGAATGGGATGAACTCACTCACAAAACAGAAGAAGGCAGTAGAATGGGTTAGAAAGTAGAATGTAACAATGTGTTGTTTTCAAAAAACACACTTGAAACAGAAGATGCAAAAAGAGTTAAAATAAAAGACTGAAACAAAGTCCATTTTGCTTTAGCTGAAATAAAAAAAGCAGGGCGTAGTAGTCATGGTTTCAGACAACAACAACAACAATGGACTTAATTTAAAAAGATAAATGGGGAAACTACATTTTGCTGAAAGATATCATAGACAATAAATTAATATCAATTATAACATATATTTACCAAATGTCATAGTATCTATATACTAAAAGAAAAAGATGAATTATGGAGAAAAACATACAGTAAAACTATAATAATGGGGACATTAATTTATCCCTTGCAGATATAGATAAATCTAATCATAAACAAAAGAGAAATTAAAAACCTCAATGGAATTTTAGGAAATTTAGATATAATAGACCTCTAGAGATTACTGAATAGGAATAGAAAGAATATTTCTCAGTTGTGTATGTCATCTTCACAGAAGTTGATTATATATTAGTGTATAAAAACCTCACAAGCAAATGCAGAAAAGCAAAAATATTAAACACATATTACAATTCACAATACAATAAAAAATTATATAAAAAGCCATGATGAAATGATTAAAATTTAATTGGAGACTAAATAAATTAATCCTAGGTTTTTGGGATGTTACTCTCTTCTGATTCTCATCCTACCTATGTGGCTACTCCTCTTTCTCCTTTACTCATCTAGATCATGCATTCTAATCATCCTAATAGTAGGTGTTCCTCAAAATTATATCCTGGGCTCTCTTGTCTTTTCCTTCTATATTAGTCCACTGGTAATATCATCAGCTTCCATGAACCATTTCTATGTTGGTGACTCTCAAATCTACCTGTCTTGCCCTAACCTCTCTGCTGACCAAATATCTCAAATTTTCAATTGCCTTTCAAGTGTCTTGAACTGGATGTCCAAAAGACATCTTAAACTCAACATGCCCAAAACCAAATTCATTATCTTTCCCCCTAAACCATACCCCACTGCTACCTTTCCTATTGCTATAGAAGATGACATCATCTTCCCAGTTCCTCAGGCTCTTAACCTAGGAGTCACCTTGGACTTCTCATTGTTTCTTACCCCTACATTCAGTCTATTGCCAAAGCCTATCCATTTCACCTTTTCAACATCTCTTGAATACTTCCTTTTCTTTCCTCTGACACTGCCACCATACAGTGCAGCTCCTAATCACCTTACACCTGAACAATTGTAATAGCCTGCTGATGGTCTGCAAGATTCTCCCTACTATAATCCATCCTATGGTCAGCCACTGAAGTGATTTTCCTGGGTTGTACAGGATGTTCAGAGAGGACTAGCACCTGTGATGTGAGGGCTTGCTGAGCCCTTTTCAGGGCTGCTCATTCACTTTTGGTGTCCTCCTTCGGCCAACTCTCACCTCTGGCTCCAAAAAGCTGTAGCATGTGCAGCAGCCACACCTCAGTAAAACTGTCTCAGCAGACAGGCTAAACCAGGTTGAGGATAACTGATGGGCCTCAAACCCACCAATGAGTTAGGGGGATGTCTACCCCAAATATGTGAAGACTTCTACTAGCAGAATGAATAGATAAGAACAATTCATTCTAATGGCCACGAAAACAGCTAAAGCAGGTGCTGTGGAGTGCTTAGAGCTTGGTCGGACATTGAAGACCGCAAGGTCATCCGTTGCATCTTGGGTCATTGCCAATCATCTGGACTTTTGTCCTGCTACTGGACTTTGATGACTGTGGAAGAGAGAATAAGACTGATGACTTTGTGTAGTTCTGCCTCACTTAAGTTCAATTCACAAGCAAATCAAGAGATTGCCCATGATGTCATTGGTCCTCTGGGAAAAATGAAGGCTGAACAATAAAGTGATTTTCCTAAAATCCAGGCCCAATCATATAATTTCCTTAATCAGCAAACTCTAGTGGCTCCCTATCACTTCTAGCTTCAAAACCAAAAAGCTCCATTTGGCATTCAAAGCCCTTCATAACTTAGCCTCTCCTACCTGTCCAGTCTTCTTACATCTTACTCTCCATACATACCCTTTGATCTAGTGACACCAACCTCCTGGCTGTATATGAACAAGATACTTTGTCTCTCAGCTCTAGGCATTTTCTTTTGCTGTTCCCCAGGCCTAGAACACTCTCTCTCCTCCACTCTGTCTACTGACCTCCCTAGCTTCCTTTAAGTTCCAACTAAAATCCCTTCTTTTACTGGAAGCATTCCCCAACCTGTCTTAATTATGGTGCTCTTCTTCTGTTAATTATTTCTTATTTATCCCATAGATAACTTGCTTTAGTATATATTTGTTTGTATGTTGTCTCCTCCAATAGATTGTAAGCTCCAACAGACTGTAAGTCCTACCTTGTAAGATAGGGACTGTCGTTTGCCTATCTCTAGCACTCGGCACAGTGTCCGGCAAATAGCAGGTGCTTAATAAATGTTTGTTGATTGAATTAGAGAATGGCTAAATAAGTTATGGTTAATTTAATGGAATTTTGATGGAATACTATTATGCTGCAAGAAATTATGGAGATGGTTTCAGAGAAACCTGGGAAGACTTGGGTTGTGAGGGCTATCCCTTACACATAGCATGAAGATATGGTGTGGATCAAAGAGAGGAAGAATAGACATCTCTAGGCTCTTCTCCCCACCCTTCTCCAAGGGAGACTTTAACTACTGCCAGGAAGGAAGCAGAAGGTTGGGGCCAGCAGAAGCTTAGACACTCTGCTCTCCTCAGAGAGAGGGGGTACTAGGGTAGAATTATATCTATCTGACCCCTTAAATATTATTAATCTAGTGGATATAGTTCAAGCTAACTTCTGATTGCCGTTTCATTAATTGAGGAGAAGCATAACCCAAAGCCTTACATCCAAGGCTTGACCCCTTTCCCACCAAATACCAGTTCCATAATGAACACACATGGTAAGTAGCCAAGAGACTAATTTATCCAAATCATAGCAAAACAAATTAGAGAAGGTATACCTATGAGAATATATAACAGACAATACAGAGTACAGGAGTTCTCCCATTGGGAGGGAGGTAATTCAACTCAACCAAGAGAAAGAAGAGTCCTAGATCTCACTCAAGGAAGTTCTCCAAAGTCTCTAATGTAGCAGACTGAGGATAGGGACAAGATGGAAACTGCCAGCTCCTCTCATTTCAGCTTCTTCCCAGAGTCTTTTCTTTTGGCAACCCAAAGTAGGGTTGTCACCATCCATCTCCTTTCCTGAATCTAGAAGCCAGAAACATCCAAAGCCCGAAAAGACTAAAGAGCCTTAATCAAGCTTGAAGAGACCTTAGAGCTCTCCTTTCTCCTGCCCTCACCAACTCTACCTTACCCCTCACATAGTACCCCTGTAGGCACAGGACATTGATTTCTAATGAGGGAGAGAGTCCCATACCAATGAGCTTTTGAGACTAAGGTAACATTCCTCCCCTAGGCCAAAACTCTTTGCAGTCCCTTGCAAAGATTTAGCTGGGGCAAATTCAAACCCTGTACCTATACAGCATAAACACAAGCATCAGTGCTTTTAAAACAACAAGGATGATTTTTCTGGCATTCTAGGTTACTTAACTTTAGTACTGTTGAAACTGAAATAAAACAAATACACACAAATAGTAGGCATGACGCTATATAGAGCATCACCTGGGAAGTAAGTTGCCCAGTCTCTCAATAACTTTGTATGGGTTAGCTTTCCAAAAGTCAGCTAATATGTGGGTCCCTTGAATACCAGAGTTTCTCAATAGAATCTTATCTCCTTCTTGAAGGTCTTGACATGGTACTCTAGCATCATAATTTTTTTATTTTAATCTGTCGCAGATCTTCTGAGCTAAATGTGTGGCTAGTCGGTCAACATCTTTTGGTTTCTCCTTCAGCTGAGACATAGACTGAGAGTAAGTAGTTATATCACCTGCATCTGAGGTACCAAAACACAGATCAATAGGTAGGAATGGTTCTCACCCAAACATGAGCAAAGTATCGCATAAAGCATGTAGCATTATTCCTGGTGGAATTGTATGTGTGTACTTGAAATGATACAAGTTGACTCCATTGAGTCTTTTGTTCTGATCTCAATGTTTCCATTGTGTTCAACAGCGCAGGTTTAAAATGTTCAGGCTATGGGTCTCCTTAAGGATGATAAGAAATAATCTTAGTTTTTTGATATCTGCCAAGGCCAACATTTCCTTGAGTAGCTTGCTCTCAAAGTCTCTACCTTAGTCAGAGTAGATTCTGGCAAGGAATCCATACACTGAAAAACACTTTTTCCGTAACACCTTAGCAATGGTAGATACTTTTTAGTTTCTGGTTGAGTATGCTTATGCGTAGCTAATGAAATGGCCAGTGACCACCAAGACATGACTCATATTGTAACTATCTCTTTCCATGTATAGAAAGTCAATACAGACAAATTCCAAAGTCTTACTGGTACTTATGTGCTCCAAATATGCGGGAAGAGTTGGTAATGTTTTCCTTTGTACACCTCTGGCACAGTTTTCAAAACTTATTTCCCCAACATGTGAGAAGCACAATCCCACTCCCCATGTACCTCCTCAGTATCAGGGGAGGGGAAGAGGATTAGGTTACTAGTTTAAGTCAGTTCCTATAAAGCACATCCAGTTCCACGTTCAAAACCTCCCTCAGATTCAAGTCCCAAACACTATGGCTTCCTCTTACATGCTGGGCAGGCTTGCCACACCACTGTGCCTGGAATATTGGCTCCAATGTAATGGCACAATGGCACAAACTCTTGGATCATGAAGATTGCCTCTAGTACCTGAAACCAAGAAGGACAAACAACACAAAACAGAACTAAACACTCCCAAATCCATCTCTCAGAGCAGGGATGAAAGAAAGGGGAAGGCAAGTCCCTGCCTAGAAGCCCTGGCAACACTTGCATGAACTGCTGCAGAGTAAAGTGAGTAGAACCAGGAAAACAATTTATATGATAACAATAATGTAAAGACAATCAATTTTGAATGTCTTAGGAACTCTAGTCAGCACAATGACCAATCATGGACTCATGATGAAACACACTACCCACCTCCGATAGAGAGATGATAGACCCAGGGTGCAAATCAAGATTTTTTTTGGAGTGTAGCCAATGTGGGAATTTATTTTGTTTGATTATACATGTTTGTAACAGGGGGTTTTGCTTTTCCAGCTTTCTCAGTTGGGGGGGGAGGGTTGGAAAGGAGGAAGGGAAAGAAAATGGATATTCTTTTTTCAAAAAGTTAATCTAAGATTTTAAAAAATAGTAAAAAAGGACTTACTCTAGCAGAGTTTCTTACCTTTTTTTGTTTTATAGACCACTTCGGTGATCTGGCAACCTGTGAACCCCCTTTCATAATATTTTTAAGTGCACAAAATAAATAATAAATTAATTAAATAGAATTAAATGTATTAATTTATAAATTTACTAATTTATATCATTTATACATTTATTGATTAGATTAAAAATAATTACATAAATAAAATAAATAAAAAAATAAATCATAAGCTTACAAAGGAAACGAATTATACTGGGACAATTATAAAAATATTTTTAAAATAAGTTCACAGATTCCAAATTAAGAACCCCTGCCTAAAGTCCTTATAATTTTCAGGTACTTCAGTACTCTCCCCTCTCTTCTACTCTGTCCCCTTTCCAGCTCTTCTTTATGAGATGTCTTCCCCAATTAGGATGTAAAGTCCTTCAGGGTACAGATTATTTTGTTTGCTTGTGCTTGCATCACAAGGCCTGGAACATAGTAAGTGCTTAATAAATGCTTTATCTAGTTCCATCTATTCATCTAGGAGCTAGGTGGCACAGAGGATAGAATGCTGGGCCTGGAATCAAGAAGACCCAAAATCACATCCGGCCTCACACACTCATTAATTGTGTGACCCTGGGTAATCCCCTTCATCTCTGTTTGCTTCAATTTCCTCATCTATAAAATGGGACTAATCATAGCAGCTACCTCCCAGGATTGTTGTGAGGATTAAATGAGATAATGATTGAAAAGTGCCTGACACATAGTGAGTGCTATATAAAAGTTAGCTATTGCTATCATTTACCCACATACTCTGCGATCCAGTTATACTGGTCTATTTTCTCTTCTACACACAATCTCCCAGCTCCCTCCCTTTTCATTGGCTGCCCTCCAGTCCTGGAATATTCTTCCTCTTCTCTTTCATCCCTTGACTTTCCTGGCTTCCTTCAAGACTCACCTCATCTCCCACCTTCTGCAGAAGACCTTTCTCAGCTCCTCACACTGCTGGTACCTGGCCTCTGAGAACACCTTCCAGCCACTCCGTGTATAGATCATATATACAGGGTTCTTTCACATGTCTCCCAAGTTAAAATGTGTATTCCTTGAGAGCAAGGGTGGTGTTTTTGCCTTTGTTTGTATCACCAGCACTTAAGCTAGGACATAGTAGATACTTAATATGATTGATTGGCTGAAATGATTCATCTACCCAGAGTCACACAGTAAATTAGCGGTAAAGCTAAGACCAAAACCCAAGTCTTTTGACCCCCACACCGCCCTAGCCATATCTTCCACAAAGACAATGCCCAGGGATAACTTCAATTACACACTGTTAAAGCTCAATAAGATTAATTAGGCAAATTGGGATTAGGTTTCCAGGCCATTTCATAATAGATTAATCTGTTTATAAAATGTTTTATCAATGAAAGTGGCTCAGGACCCTTCAGCTGGGGGAAAAGCCAATTGTGGAGAAAGTCCTTTATAGAAAACTTCTTCCTCAGGGGCCACAATATGTTAAGGCTGGGGGAGGAAGGCCTCGAGGCAATGCAGGGCTGGGTTGGCCCTGGCTGAACTAGATCCCAAATGACCGAACATTCAGAATAATGCACCCTTTCCTACCAAAGCTACAGCATGGAATTTTCTTTGGGCTTCTGCCTACAGGCTAGGTTTCACATGTATGCATTCATGAGAAGTTTGGGCCTGTGGCCTGTCTGATTTTTCTTTTTTTCGGGGTGATTAGACATTTGCTTAGAAAGGAAATGAAGTACACTCACTAGCTGTGTGACCCTGGGCAAGTCACTTAACCCTATTGCCTAGCCAAAAAAAAGAAAAAAGAATAGAAGTGAAGTGCCTGGGAAATATGATTCCTATCACTAGAAGACAATCATCCTGTGCTGCTAATTCAGTTTGGTCCCAGAACTAAAAATCTTTGCATCAAGAACGAAGCAGTTTGACTTGATGGACCAAAGACCAAGAGTTCAGGACTTTTTTTTTTTTTAGGCAATTGGGGTTAAGTGACTTGCCCAGGGTCACACAGCTAGTGTCTAGTGTTTGGTCTGAGGTCAGATTTGAACTCAGATCCTCCTGACTCCAGGGCAGGTGCTCTATCCACTGTGTCACCTAGCTGCCCCCAGAACATTCATCTTTCATTTTGGTTCACCCTTCTCCTGGACAGGGGGCTCCTTTCTCATCTCCACTGCTGTACGCCACAAGCATGCCCACATGAGAAGAGCACCAGCCCTGAAGTCAGGAGGACCTGAGTTCAAATCTGTACTCAAACACTAGCTATGTGACCATGGGCAAGTTGATGGAGTTGGGATCTGGACCCCAGAAAGAAAAAACCCTGGACTTTCCCACATGGCCAGATCTCTGGCATTTGCCTGAGGCTATAATCCCATCAACTGGCCTTTCATCGTGGCTATACCCAATCTCCCAATTCCATTACCCTTAACCTAGCCTAAACCTCCCTATGTCCCCCAGCCACTTCCCACCCTTAATCCTACCTAGCTCCATTCTCCCTTGGCCACCCCTGGAGTTCTATTACCTCATAGACTACTTGGCCACTCCTTGATCCCTCCCATAGTCTTTCTGTATATAAGGTCCATCTTGTCTCCATAAGACACTCTGATTCTTAAAATCTAGCCACTGGTTAGATTCTTATAATCTAGCCAATAGCTTACTAATGTTCAGACTCCTTAAGAGTCTGCCCAGTATGACGGTTCTTCTAATAAACCTTGTCTTTGGCTGAAAGAAGGCTTGGGTCGAATTCTTTCGGGCAGGACCTGTGTGTTGTGATTTTGCGGTCCCAGCACCCCTAAACCTCTAAACCGCATCAAAGTCACTTAACTCAGATTGACTTTTTTAAAAAGAAGGGGGGATGAGAAGCAGCATAGAAAAGAATACTGGGCCTGAAATTGGATGAGACCAGGATTTGAATTTCATTTGTTAAAAATATCTATTAGCTGTCTGACTGTGAAGAAAATGCAACCACTTTGAGCTTCAGTTTCCTCATCTGTAAAATGAGGGACACCTGTAGTTCTTTCTTCATTGATGTATTGCTGAGGAGTAAATAAAGTATTTTCCGGAAAGTGCTGGGTAAACTTGTGTGTCATTTAATTTGCCCAGATCTCACTTTCCTCATCTGTAATAAGAGAGGTTTGGACTAAATGGCCTCTGAGGTGGGATCCTATGACCTTTAAGTTTCATGTTATGATGTACTGGAACAAGTAGAGAAGTCTCATAGTAGGAAGATTGGGGAGGGAAGAGGGCAGGTCTCCCAAGCCCCAGGAGTACTTCTTCAAGGGTGTGGGAGGAAACATTTTAGTCTGGCTTGAAAATAAGGTATCTATTTTCTATTCTCCTTTTGAGGAGCCAGCAAGGCTTCTGGGAAATGATTGTCATAATAAGAATGGCTTATAGTAGTTTAAATTTTATTATTTGCATTTTCCGGATGTGGAACTGATAGGGGAGGTGAAGTAACCTGTCAGTGGTCACGTAGCCAAGAGGTAAATGAATGTGGTTGTGGCAGAATGGGGGATGGGGCAGACAGATGCCCCAAGTACCCACTTCTGAGTAATGGAGGAACTTGTGCCTCTCACAGAAGAGGAGGAAACCAGCACCCAAGAGCTCTTGGGGTTCCCAATGGCCAAGCCCCTGTGCCTTAAGCTGAAGGTTCCCATCCAGGGCCCTCCATGCCATCCATAAGGGAGCTACTTTTTAACTGGCCTTTCCAGAGGTTCAGCCAGACAGGTTCATGTGCACCAACCATCTCATCACCATTTTTCTAGAAGATATTTCCAGATGGCACCATGTTTTCAGAGAAGCTGAGGAACAGACAGGGGCTAACAGTCATAGAAGATCAGTAGCCCTTGCTAGTTGGTAAGAGACTGACTCTCCAAACTTGGAGAGCCACTGATCCCCCAGTAGATGAGGGAACAACTATCAATGTGAAAATTGCCCATATGGTCAAGTACATGAAGGGTTTCCCAGTATTGTCCAAATCTCTAGAAGGCCCTGAATCTGGGGGATCCTATCTGGCTGAAAAACTCTCATCACAGCAGTGCTGGGAGGTAGAGGTGGAGGTAGGGAGCCTTCCAGGGAAATGAGGAGGCCTAGGGAGCATTCATCTCTCTCTTTTCTAGAGATGGGGATTGCTGCTCCCCACGGCTATCCTGTCAAGGGATTCTGGAATTGGAATTGTTCAAGAGTATATGTGCCTGCTCAGTGGATAGAGCACTGGCCCTGGAGTAAAGAGGAGCTGAGTTCAAATCCATCCTCAGACACATAACACTTACTAGCTGTGTGACTCTGGGCAGGTCACTTAACCCCAACTGCCCCGCAAAAAAAGAAAGAAAGAAAAAAAAGAGTGTATGATCCCAGTGGAGAATTCAGCTGTGCCCAGATATGGAGCTGAGTTAAAAGCAGATGGTACTGCCAAAGCATTTGGAGGCTAACCTCTGAGGCAGCTAGATGGAATCAGGAAGACGTGAATTCAAATCCAACTTTAGATATTTATTAGCTGTGTGACCCTACTCATTTCCCTCATCTGTAAAACGGGGATGATAAAAAAGGGGGGGAGGGCAGAGAGGTGGCACAGTGGATAGAGCTCTGGCCTTGGAGTCAAGAGAACCTGAGTTCAAATCTGGCCTCAGTCACTCAGACTACTAGCTGTGTGACCCTGGGCAAGTCACTTAACCCCAATTGCCTCACCAAAAAAAAAAAAAGCAAAATAAAATAAAATGGGGATGATAATGGCACCTACCTCACAGGATTGTTGTGAGGAACAAATGGTATTATATTTGTAAAGCACTTAGTACCCTGCTTGGCACATAGTAGATACTTAATAAATGCTTGTGTCCTGCCTACCTGCCATCTGCCTGCCCAATAACTAAGAGCTATCTGCCTCTTGCAAGAATGCTGATGACATTCCAATCAATCATGAAGTATTTATCAAGTGCCTCCTATGTGCCCAGCACTGTGCTAGGCAAAGGGGATACAAGCACTACATTTAGTACGTGGGTCTGTTCACAGGCTGAATTGCTGCAAATCTCCTTTTCTAGCTGTAATGGAGGTGTATGGTGTGGCGGGGGGGGGAGAGAGAGAGAGAGACAAAGACAGAGACAGACAGAGAGACAAAGAGAGACAGACAGACAGAGAGACAAAGAGAAACAGAGAGAGAGAGAGAGAGAGAGAGGGACTGGATGAGAAAATCTGGGGAAACGATCATCTTTTATAGACCTGTAGTGAAGCTACTGGATGCTTAGTGGGTGGTTACCACACAGCTCTGGGGAGCCCTCTACATTCTGAGGTGAGGGAAAATTCAGGCTGAATCTATGCCAAGCTCCTCTTGACCCCCGACAGTAGCTCTTAGGCCCCAGGCAGTGTCTCCAGCACCTTCCCTGTTGTTTGCTTATCGAGGTTTAAGAACCTTATTTTACACTAAAAAACAAAAAAAAGGGCCACATCTGAAGTGAGGGGGTAGGCTCTGCTACAGCAAACACTCTCAAGTCTTGCCTCCTTTTCTTCAGTGACTTCCTATGGGTGGGGGTGGGGAGAAAGGGAAGGGTGTTTCTCATCCAACAGAAGGGGCCCAGTGGTGACAAGCTGATGTGGAGCTAGCTGTTTGAAAGGAGGAGTGGGGATTTGTGAAAGAGTCAAGGGTAAGCCCTCTCGAAGGGCCAGCTTTTGTAATGTTACATAACACGTTGATTGCACCTAGGAAACAGGGTAGACGGCTTTGAACTTGGATAAGAAGACAACAAGCCTTTCTGAAGTCTTAAGTAACTCAGTTTAACAATAGCTTGAAGGACTCAGAAGAACCAGGTGTGTGGGAGAATGGGAGCTAGGTGGTGCTACCCACCCACTCACCCTTTATTCTTCCATCCATCCCTCCGTCCAACATTTCTTAGGAAACTGCCTTGTGCAAGGCTGGGAACTGAACGAACAAGCAAAGATGGAGAAGTTGGCTTTCCGCTCTGGGAGCCAATGGTTCACAGTTTACCAAATGATTTCTATTTAACAACCCTATGGGGTAGGTAGGATAAAGATTATTATCCCTTTTTTATGGAATGCGAAACTGATATTCATGGAGACTAAGTGAGAGAAAATATGCTTGGTTTAATGATAGTGCTACATTTGGGGTTCATTGTGGATTCCTTCCTTACTCCTATCTGCTGGGTTTGGAGTCAGGAAGACCTGAGTTCAAATCCAGCCTCAGAAACTTACTAGCTATGTGACCCTGGGCAAGTCACTTAATCGCTGTTTGCCTCAGTTTCCTCATTTGTAAAATGGGAATAATAACAGGACCTACCTCCCAGGACCGTAGTGAAGATCAAATGAGATAATAATTGTAAAACACTTAGCACAGTGTCTGGCACATAGTAGGTGCTCCATAAATGTTAGCTATCTTATTATTGTTATTATTTACTTTGTTCAAGCTTTGTATTTACGTGTCTATACCCGTGTTGCTTATCTTTCACAGAATATAAACTTCCTGAGCCCATCAGTTGGGAATGGCTGAACAAGTTATGGCGTATGAACGTGATGGAATACTATTGTGTTGTAAGAAACGACGAAGGGGGTGGTTTCAGAGAAACCTAGGAAGCTTTGTATGAATGGTTGCAGAGTGAAGGAAGCAAAACCAGGAGAACGATTTATAAAATAGCAATAATATTGGAAAGACAAAGAACTTTAAAAGACTTAAGTGGGGCAGCTAGGTGGTGCAGTGGATAGAGCACCAGCCCTGGATTCAGGAGGCCTGAGTTCAAATCCAGCCTCAAACCAAACACTTGATACTTACTAGCTGTGTGACCCTGGGCAAGTCACTTAACCCCAACTGCCCAAAAATAAAATAAAAAAATAATTAAAAAAAAAAAAAGACTTAAGGACTCTGGTCAACACAGTGACCAACCACAATTCCAGAGGACTTGAGAAGAAAGATGCTACACACCTCCTGGTACAGATGTGGACTCAGATCATAGATTTTCTGCCTCTGTCTCTGCTTCTCTCTCTCTCTCTCTCTCTCTCCCTCTCTTTCTCTCTCTCTCTCTTTCTTTCTCTCTTTCTTTCACACACACACACACACACACACACACATACACACCCTGATGTGGCCAATATGAGAATGTACATATTTATAATAATATTTTGTTTTTCTTGGGACTGAATCATGGGCAACTGTGGTGGTTTCCAGACTTCTCAACCCACGAACGCCAAACACAACAAGGTCAGTGAAAAAAATCTGTGACTGTGATGTGAGAAAAGCTAGGTCTCAGCCGCAAGTCCTGAGCTTCCAGCCCACAGACTGAGGGGGAATGAAGTGGCTGATCAGAGGGGATTGGAGGGATCTCTTTGCCAGGAATCTCTTGCTTTGCCTGTGCTTGGATCTGGGTCACAGTTCTGAGGGGCAGTCCTGGGGTGAGGAGGAATGCTGGTGTGGTGGAACTTGTTGTGGTGGTGGAGAGGAAACACCTCACCCCTTACTACACCAGCTTGGAAGAACTGAAAATTTACAGGTCCCTAGAAGTATCTCTGAAAACAGCTGTACAAACCCCCGAAGCTTGGGACAGTACATTCTCCATATTGGAAGCAGACTCTTACCTTAACAAAGAGTTTAAAACTCAAGTAATTGGCTGGGATCGTGAGTAAGCAGTGCAAAAAGAGTCAGACTATATTATCTTACTTTGGTGACAAAGAAGATCAAAACATACAACCAGAAGAAGACAACAAAGTCAGAGCTCCTACCTCCAAAACCTCCAAGAAAAATATGAATCAGTCTCAGGCCTTGGGAGAGCTCAAAAGGGATTTTGAGAAGCAAGTAAGAGAAGTAGAGGAAAAACTGGGAAGAGAAATGAGAGTGATGCAAGAAAATCATGAAAAACAAGTCAACAGCTTGCTAAAGGAGATCCAAAAAAAATACTGAAGAAAATAACACCCTAAAAAATAGCCTAACCCAAATGGCAAAAGAGGCCCAAAAAGCCAATGAGGAGAAGAATGCCCTAAAAAGCAAAAATGGCCAAATATTTTGTTTTTCTTGCTTTCTCAGTTGAGCGGGGTGGGGAAGAGAAGGAAAGGGAAGAAAAGAAGGTGGATCTGAAAATAAAATTTAAAGATAAAGAATATAAGCCAAGGGTATAGTGACTGTTTTCATTGTTGTCTATGCATCTGAAGCATTCTAGTACCTGGAATAGAGTGAGGGCTCCATTACTGTTTATTCTTAATACCACGGGGTCACAGATTTAGAGCTGAAAGGACTTCTGATATCATTTAGTCCAGCCCCCTCATTTTACAAATGAGGAAACTGAGATCAAAGTACTTTGCCCAAAGTCACATAGTAGAATGGGAGCAAACTGAGATTTAAACTTGGGACCCAGGTTAAAATCCTGACTGCTATTTTCCTACATGGAGGACCACAAGCAAGTCACTTTTTATTCTCAGGACCTCAGTCTCCTGACCTACAAAGTGAGGGATGGATTCGTAGAGATTTTGTTTAAGGTCCTTATCTAAATCTGTGATCCTCTGACTTGCTCAAAGACCAAGGATGAGCTGATTGTCAAACCAAGACTCCAACCCAGGTATTCTGACTCCAAGTCCCCTGCTTTTTTCACCACATTGTCTTTCTTGTGCAATGGGGATCTTCATATGCACCAGACTCCCTCATCTGAGCCAGTTGATGGGGTCAGCACACATGCCAAATCCCCATACACTCAGAAGAGAATATAGTAACCACTTCTGGGGCTCTACCCTCATACTCCAGGATGGGGAGATAAGATGTGGTTATCACAGTAGGAGACAATTTAAAGGTGTTTCAGGAAAGACAACAAACATTACAAGACGACCAGGATACCATGAAGGAAAATTACTTTGAAAGACTTAAGCATTCTGATCAATGCAGTCACAAATCTGACTTCCTAAGTCTAGGTTCAAAGCAACATAGATTCAGACCTGGAAGGGGCCTCAAAGACTATTCTCTTCATCTGCCTCATTTCAGGGAGGCCCAGAGAGGTGAAGTGATTTGTCTGGGGACAGCACTAGTAAGTATCAGGTGTGACATTTGAACCTAGGACCCCTGACTCCAGAGCCCCTTGCCAGAGAGGTCCAGAAGGATATAGCCAATGTGCTGATTTGTTTTGTCTGATTATACTTATTTGTTACAAGGGAGGCAAGGTTGTTTGGGGCCAGCATGGGGGTAGAGTGAGTTGGTGAATAGTGACAAAGATGCAAAAAAAAAAAGAAATGAAAAGAAAAAAAAGAAAAAAGAAAGAAAGAAAAGAGCATCAATAGAATATTTTAAAAAATAAACCAAAGGAAAAAAGTTTGGAAGGGTTCACAAACAGGGCAATTTTGTTACTGCTATATTACATTCAATATACACTTTAAAAACTATGTAACAGAAGTTTCTGGTGTTATATACAATCCTCCCTTTTATTTTTATTTTGAAAAGTTTGTACATGTGCTTGATTAAGTTACTAACTTATGGTGGTGTTTTTTTGTTTTTGTTTTTTTGGTGAGGCAATTGGGGTTAAGTGACTTGCCCAGAATCACACAGCTACTGAGTGTTATGTGTCTGAGGCTAGATTTGAACTCAGTTCCTCCTGACTCCAGGGCCAGTGCTCTATCCACTGTGCCACCTAGCTGCCCCTGGTTTTTATTATTATTATTATTACTATTATTATTTTTAATGTTATAGAAGTTAAGAACCAGGAGAAGTTTCTTTGGCTGAGCTAGATCTTAGGGATAGAGACTGAATTTAGGATTTCATTGGCATAGGGAATTCCCAGTTGAGGAAACTCCATCTACCAATTCAGGTTGGCACCTTCTCTTCAATTTATAATCTCGGAGAGTTGTGTAGAGCACTGAAAGTTTAAGTGACTTGCCCAGGGTCACACAGCCAGTATGTGTCTGAGGAAACGCTTGAATTCAGGTCTTCCTGACTCTGAGGTCAACTGTCTACGCACTTGGCAAGCGTGCCTTAAAAGCTTGGTCTTAAAAAGAGCATTAATATTTGACAGGCAGAGAAGAGGAGGAAAGGCAGATGCTTCCTCATCTGCAGAATGAAGAGAGCTTAATCAGGCGACTGCTGAGGACCCTTCTAAGTCTAACTCATTGAGAGCAAAGACTGATGCCTTTGACAAGGCATGAGTTTTGAGAGGACCACGATTTCAGGATATAGGTATTCAGTTGAACTGACTAATTATGGAGGAATGAAAAGTGAGGCCAGAGCAGTAATGATGATGGATTGGGAAACCAGAGAGGAATGGAAGGACTGGAGAACAAAGAAGAGGTTTAGACCAAGGGGAGACAGAAAGATAGGAGGTTACAATCAGAAGGAAGCATTTCAGAGTTCAGGATTGTGCCAGAAGAATACTTACAGGTAAGGGTGGGATCAAGGCAATAACCATCCCTGTATGGGCGAGAGAGGGGGAGAGAAGGCAAAGGTCATAGAAGTTCAGAGGCTGATAAACAGTGCTCTTTCACAATTCTCTGAAATAGTTAGGACCAGTTAATATTATCTCTGCATTTAACAGACCAGGAAATACATTTCCAGAGAGGTTAAGTGATTTGTGTGAGACTCCAAAGCTGGTAAGTTGCACAGACAAAATTAACCCAGGACTCCTGAGTCCAGAGTTCATGGAATCAGTCAGTCAGTCAGCTAGCATTAATTAAGCTCCTACTATGTGCCAGGCACTGTGTTAAGCACTGGGTATACAAAGAAAGGCAAAAAAAAATCAGTCTTTGCTCTCAATGAGTTAGACTTAGAAGGGTCCTCAGCAGTCACCTGATTAAGCTCTCTTCATTCTGCAGATGAGGAAGCATCTGCCTTTCCTCCTGTTCTCTGCCTGTCAAATATTAATGCTCTTTTTAAGACCAAGCTTTTAAGGCACGCTTGCCAAGTGCGTAGACAGTTGACCTCAGAGTCAGGAAGACCTGAATTCAAGTGTTTCCTCAGACACATACTGGCTGTGTGACCCTGGGCAAGTCACTTAAACTTTCAGTGCTCTACACAACTCTCCGAGATTATAAATTGAAGAGAAGGTGCCAACCTGAATTGGTAGATGGAGTTTCCTCAACTGGGAATTCCCTATGCCAACCTTGTTTCTAAAGAAAGCCCCCCCCCGCTCAATTGGCTGGGTCTCTACATTTGTATTATCTAATCTTATCTGGGCCCTCACAGCAACATTGCCATCCCTTTATTGTTACTTAATAGACTCTCATAGTCCCTCATAGTGGTTGTTCCAAACCTCTTCTCTCTGAATCCCCTCCACCACTTCATCCCTGCCATCTCATCAGAAGACCTTGCCTCCTCCTTAATCGGGACAATAAAGGTCATTTTCCTCTACTACCTCAGAACCTTTGTGCAACGTGTCCTCTTCTCTCCCAGAGCATTTCAATCTCCAAGGAAGAGGCGGCTTTTCTCCTTGCTAAGAAGGAAACCTTCACTTGTGTCCTTGATCCATTTTCTCCTGTCTCCTCTGAGTGCTTGCCTCCTTGGCATTTCCCTCTCTCATACTCAATCTTTTCTTTCAATCTCTTTCTCTTTCCCCACTATCTATAAACTTACTTGGGCAAGTCTGATCTTTCTAAAAACCTTCACTTGATCTGGCCAACTCCTCCAACTATCATCCTATACCTCTCTTCCATTTCACAACCAAACTCCTAGAAAAAATAGTCTATATCTATCTCACTCTCGCTTACAACAACTATCTCACTCCCACTCACTTCGTCCCATGTAATCTGGCTTCCATTTCCACAAAGTTGCCATTTATTTCTTAACTTCTAATACAATGGCTTCTTCTCAGCCCTCAGCCCTCTTTGGCTTTTGTCAGTTCTTGAGACTGTCTGTCATTGCCTCAAAGCTCTGTCCGTCCTGGACCCTGTTCTCTTTCTGTAGGTGAAAGAATCACTCTCAGGTAATTCATCAGCTCACTGTCATCTAAGCAGCTTGCCAGCAAAGTAGAGTGAACATTAGACTTGACTTCAAGAAGAACTGAGTTCAAACCTGCCTCAGATACAGCCTAACTATGTGGGCAACTCACTGAACTCTTATGAGCCTCAGTTTACTCTTCTGTAAAATGGGAAAATAATAGCATCCCCCTCAAAGGATTGTTGTGAAGATCAAATGAGATATTATATGTAAAATGCTTCGCAAACCCTAAAGTACCATGTGAATGCTGGCTATTATTATTATCCCTACTAAGATGGCAGCCCAATCTCTCTATACAGTCCAATCACTATCCTGAACTCCAGTGGTCATCACTAGCTGCCAGATGTCTTCAACTAAGCAGATGCTAAGGGGTTTGGGAAAGGAGGCAGGGTATACATGCAATGTTTTCAAGGTGAGAAATGAATGGCTTTTTTTTTGACATAAAAAAATGTTATGAAAGAAGTTGGAATGGACTGATGAAATCACTCATTCAATCAACAAACTTTATTTTTTTTAAGTATTTACCATATGCTGGGTGCTGTGCTAGGACAAGAAATACAAAGATAAAAATCAAGAGTCCTCACCCTGGGACTCTGTTTATATCACCTATCCCCTCTTCTAAGTCTTTCTTGTCTAATCCCCTCATTTTAAAAGAGGGAGAAACTAAGACCCAGGAAGGTTAAGTGATTTGTTCAGGGTTATGTAGGTAATAAACAAGAGTGGTAGGATTTGAACACAGTTCCTTTGACATCATAACTAATTCGATTTCCACCATACCAAGCTGCCTTCTTATACTAATATCTCCCATCATCCCATTGTCTCTCTTTACTGTATATTTAAACCCTTTACTTGCTATTCCAAGGGAGTTAAAACACTCCTTGCTCCTTGTTGCCAATTTCTGTTCCCAGTATGGCTGATGCCCTCACCAAATTACTTTGTATTTTATTTTGTACATAACACTTCTGAATACAAACTTGTCTTGCATGAAAAAAGAAAGGAAGGAAGGAAGAAAAGAAAGAAGGAAGGAAGGAAGAAAAGAAGGGAAGGAGGGAGGGAGGAAAGAAAAAATTATTCATTAAGTGCTTATTATGTGCTCATACTGTGCTACAAAGTGATACAAATACAAAGTAAGTAAAACAGTCCCTACTCACAAGGAGCTTATGTTCTATTGTAGAAAGACAGTATGGAAAGGGGAACTAGAAAGGAGGGTAGGCAAGGTATGAACAAGGCAGCATGGTTGAGAAATGGACAAGAAGAGATACAGAGGCTTGGTTCTGGGCAACATAAGGTAACATCCCCCAGAGTCCAGGGTCCCAGGGGGCACAATCAGGGGGGAGGGAGAATAAGAGGATGCCCAGAAGCATGATTTCAAAATGGCCAAGAAATGTGTATACTTACAGATGTACAGATTGTCTACTCTAATAGAGTGTAAAGTCTTCCAGAGGTTGATTTTTATTTGTACCTCCATGGCCTAGCATAGTGCCTGACATATAGTAAGTGCTTTAAAAATAAGTTTGTTGATTGAATGATTGATTCCATCAGTTCATTCTAATTTCTTTCATCAGTGTCCTAATCTGTAAACAATGAAATTGGATTTAGTGATTTCTAAAATATCTTCTGTTTGGAAATCCATGATCCTATGATTTTCCCCTACTCTTCTTTCCGTATCTTCCATTCTTTGTCACTCATTTAAACAAGTTAAATCGTTACCTCTCCCTGCCCTCACTTAAATATTATTTCCTTTGTCCAAAATACTCCACTGTCATCCTTCCAAACTGTTTTTTTCCTTGAATTACACCTCTTCTAGGAAGATTAAACAGAAACCCTCACCAAAATATTTCAGAGTAGATCATGCTTTCTACACCACTAACTCAAATGATCAATCGACAAGCATTTATTAAACATCTACTGTATGCCAGGCACAGTGCTAAGCACTGGAGATACAAAGAAAGGCAAAAGCCCCATTCCTACCCTCAAGAAGTTCAGAGTCTAGTGGGGGAGACAATATGTAAATAACTATGTATGTACAAGAGGTAATATCAGCAAGAAGGCACAAGCAGTGAGGCTAGGGAAAGCTCCCTGCAGAAAGCGGGAAACCAGGGAAACCAGGAGGGATGAAGCCAGTGAAAAGGCACCTAGTCACCTGCAAAGGAGACTGGCCAGTATTGCTGAATCACATGCAGAAGGGAACAAAACGTTCCAAAGATTGGAAAGGCTGGAAGGAACCAGGGGGTAAAGGGCTTTAAAAGCCAAAAGGAAGATTTTCTATTTGATTCTAGAGTTAAAAAGAGGCGATAAGGTAATAAGAATTCTAGAGGTAAAAAAAAAAACAAACAAACCCGACTACTGGGTTTGTTACCAACCCCACCCCCATCAAGGAGCAAACACTTGGGCTGGGGAGTAGAAAGGGTTTTGGGGTATGAGATGCTGTTTAGAATAATCTGTTTGTAATACAGCTATAGTTATTACAAAGATTACAGACACAAATCATCTTCTTATCTAACCTTATGGTTTATCTTAGAAAAAGATATTTTTTTTTTTTTACATCAAAGAAGCATAGTATCAAAGTGGGAAGAAATCTCCAAGGCCATTATCTAGTCCAATTTGTAACTAATCAAGAAGCACACTCCTCCCTCCACCAATTTCTCAAAAATGGTCATTTAGCCTCTCCCTAAATACCTCTAGGGATAAGAACTCCCTACCTCCCAATGCAACCAGTCTCACTTTTGGAGAGTGTTAATGGTTAGCAGGTTTTAAAGGGGTGTGTGTGTGTGTGTGTGTGTGTGTGTGTGTGTGTGTGTGTGTGTG
>NW_020954907.1:952593-991757 GCF_900497805.2 Vombatus ursinus | reverse complement strand
GTGTGTGTGTGTGTGTGTGTGTGTGTGTGTGTGTGTGTGTGTGTGTGTGTGTGTGTGTGTGAACTGCCTCTATTCAACATCCACTCAGTGCTCCTGGCTCCACCTTTTGGGGCCAAAAAGAACAAAGCCAATCCCTCTTCCACAGCAGAATCCTTCAAATGTTTGAAGCCAGCTCTCCTGGGCCCCCATACAGCTTTTCTTCTCCAAGATAAACACGCATCAGTTCCTTCAACCTATCCTTGGGGGAGGTGGTTTCCAGTCCCTTCACCAGCCTGGTCACCCTGTGGCTATACTCTAGCTTGCCAGTGTCCTTTCTCATCCTTAGTATCATCCAAATTGAACCCAATACTCTAGAGGTAGTCTGACCAGGACAGAGTATACTGGAAACACCTCTTCCACTTGTTATAGCCATTCTATTTGTATTACCACAGTCTAAGATAATTAAATGATATGGGGCACCTAGGTGGTGCAGTGGACAGAGCACTAGCCCTGGAGTCAGGAGGACCTGAGTTCAAATCCGGCCTCAGACATTTGACACTTACTAGCTGTGTGACCTTGGGCAAGTCACTTTACCCTATTGCCTACATACACACACAAATAATAATTAAATGATAGCTAGCATTTCTATAGTTATTAGGTTGGCAACATACTTTATACTTATTTGGTCCTCATAACAACCCTGAGAGGTAGGTATTATTATCATCCCTATTTTATGGATGAGGAAACTGAGGTTGAGAGTTGTCAGTGACTTGCCTATATAGCTAGTAAGTATCTGAGGCAGGATTTGCACCAGGTTTTCTTGACTTCAGCTGCTTCTGACAGTATTAGTTTGTTTGTCTCTGCTATGTCACACTATTGACTAATACTGAGTTTAAAGTCCGCTAAAATCCCCGGGTCGATTTCACACAAACATTGGCCTAGGCAACCACCTCTCTGCTGACCTGTATTTGCACAGCTGAGTATTTGAACTCAGGTGCTATGGATCATCTTGCTGAGATACTCATGCCAGTGGTTAAGGCCAGGCAGGAGACTGAGGGAGGGGAAACCCCTTTCCTGATGGGATAGCAGGGCAAAGTTTCTACAGAGCAGCTGAAGTCCAGGGGTTAAGGCTGAAGTGGGGAGACCAGTTGTGGGACTGGAGATCAAGGCCAGGAGGTCACTGCTGGATCAGGAAGCAAGATACACAGAGTGTAGGGGAGCTGAGGGTCCAGCTATCTCAGCTGCCTTCCCCAAATAGGCTTCTTGTTATACTGGTTGCCTTTTCCTACACAGATTGGCCAGTGTGGTTTTTGGCCTTATTTGCTGTGCTCCTTCCTGACTCAGATGCATTAATAAGGCAATAAGCTCAAATAACATCCATCCTCCTAAACAGCTTTCCCTCCTCCTCCAACCTGGGCCCCAACACACACACACACACACACACACACACACACCAAGGCCAGCACTTGATAAGATTGCAGTGCTGGAAAGGCATTGTGAGAAGGTCTCTCTTGATCCCATGATGTATAAATTGTGTGCTATGCCATGCCCCACCTTCTCTCTTTGGGCCTGTTTCTCTACCACTTCTGGTAGGGCAGTCCTATCATCTCTCTGACACAGTGGATTTTTCTTGCTCATCGAGCATTAGCCAGAGCAGATTAGGGCTCTAAGGGTACTGTTTGGCTTGGAATGAGCCCCTCATAACATAGACTAGTGGAACACAGATGGGCCAAGGAGGGTAACCCCACAATACATCACAGAGATAACCACCTGAATGATGGCAGAAAGTCTTTTTCTGCCAATTTCCAAAGTCTTTTACTGCAATGGGAAGGTAGTCAGACATGATCCCATTTGTGCAAGGATTCCCCCTGACCCCCTAACCCTGGGGGAATAATATACCAATCTGTCTGGTGTACCCATGTTGTACCCATGGTGTACCCAGCTTGTATAGTGGTCCCAAACACCTCCAGGTAGGTACTGATGGTAGAAACTAGGATAAGGGTAAGAAAACCCCTGAGAGTGGGCTAGTGGATTGAGTTATAATGAAATGTCATGGTGGGCAATAGTTCAGCTCAACCATTCTGACAGTAGGGAGGATAGCAGCAGAGCTACTATTCCAGAGATGCATTAGTGACCTCAGTCTGTCCAACCTACCAGATGATATAAGGGAAGGGAATAAGCATATATTAAATGCTTTCTATGTGCCAGGCACTGTGCTAATTATTTTTACGAATGTCATCTCATTAGTACTTCACAACTGTAGCTGCTATTATTATCATCCATATTTCAGAGTTGAGGAAACTGAGGCAGACAGATGACTTGCCCAGGGTCACACAGCTAGTAAATTACCGAGGGTGAATTTGAATTCCGGTCTTCTTGAGTCCAGGTTCATCCAGTGCTCTATCCCAGGGCTTCTTAAACTTTTTCCACTCTCGACCCCTTCAGCATTTCTTAAACTGTGGGTCACGAAGCCTCTATCTACTGTGCCACCCAGCTACCTATTATGAAATGTGGAAAGGTGTATCTTTATCTGGGGGTAAATGAATATGAATACCACAGGAGACCTTGACTGGAGGAGATTTGAAAGGGACAGTCATGGAGTTGGAAAACCATTTTCAGAACAGATGGTGGGAAGTCCAAGGCAGGGGAGGAAGTTTGGGTCAAGATAACATCACCAAGATGCCATCATATTTTTTTTTTTAAACAGGTAAGATAGGTTTACTGGAATGTGCTTAGTCACAGTTGAAAGTAGCAGTATTGAAAACGTTAATTTCT
This sequence comes from Vombatus ursinus, assembly GCF_900497805.2. NCBI lineage: Eukaryota > Metazoa > Chordata > Mammalia > Diprotodontia > Vombatidae > Vombatus > Vombatus ursinus. Next base: position 989,003 of record NW_020954907.1, on the reverse strand, counting down.
CCATAATTTATGGAAACCATGTCCAAAACCTATTTTTTTTACATGAGAAAAATGATACATTTTGAAATCGTTAACTGGTTTCCATCCCTTTTTACATAATGTTTCATCTCTTACCTCCCACCCTATCCCTGAATTTGATGCAATAAATCCCCCATCCCCCCAGTTTACAGTAGGGAATTGTGTTAAATTATAAATATCATCAATGTTTAACTCTATATACAAATAATGTATTGGCAAGTATCTAGTTTCAAATTAGGCTCCTATAACATGGAAAAGTAGATGTTTCCGTTTTAAAAATAAATTAATGAGAGCATATTTTGGTGAAGGGGAGGAGGCTAATCGGGGACTTGTCAATGTTCCAATTTGAACTGGATACTTGTTTCTTTTTACTTCTTGAGAAAAAACACTTTTGAAGGTCTTCTACATATTTCAGTAAATTATGCAGCAATCTTCTTCTTCTTTTTAAAAATTGTCCCAGAATTGTTTTATGGGAGATCTCTGGTCACTGAATTAGGTCTGATATTTTAAGACAATAGGAATAATAATCACCGCCAAAGGGATGACAGCAACCAGAGCCACGATGGCCTTCATTTTGCATCCACGCTGCCACATTGTTCTTCCAACCTGTTTAGATTTGTTGCTAAAAGCTGTTGTGTTACCTGATAAACTTTCTGATTTGTCTTGGACCTCATCTAGACTTTCTCCTCTTTCACTCACTTTTGTAATATTCTCTTGCATGACATCAACCACTCCATCCCCCTGATTCTGTACATGCCTAATTTGGTCATTCTGAGGTCCACATTTTGCTCCAGATGGACCCCTTCAGAGAAAATCCTCTTCTTCATTGGAATCTTCTTCCAAAAAATTTTTCCTTTTACTTTTCATGGAACCATCATTTAGGTGATGCTTGAATTTAGGAGGCATCGTTATTACTCAAAAAGTTGTTTTCCTTTTCCCAACTTTAAGAGGCAGATATATACCACCTGGGCATCTGCTGGGAGGCTTCTGGTTGCCCTTGGAGCCAGGTCAAGCCAGGATGAGTCTGACTGGGCTGAGCTGGGCCAGGGAAGGGAATGGGAGGGGAGAAAGGAGGAAGGAAGGAGGAAAAGGAGGGGGAGGGGGAAATGACTGAGGGTGTGGAATCAGCTTCAGCTACTTGGGTCCTCAGCTGCCCAGCTCCAACATGGCATCATATTTACATATGTACATGCTGTTTCCTCCAGCAGACCATATGCTCTTTTAGAGCAGGGGCAGTTTTGTTCATGTCTTTGAATCCTCAGCAGGTGGCGCAGTTCCTGGCAAACGGTAAGTGCTAAATCAGGTGGGGAACCTGCAGCCTCAAGGCCACATGTGGCCCTCTAGGTCTTCAAGTGCAGCCCTTTGACTGAATCCCAAAAATCAGTTTTGATTTTTGATGTTTGACACCCTTGATTTCATGTCTGCAAGTTTTATCTCCCCAGACACACTATAAGCTCACTGAAGTTTTTGGGTTTTAGCCCAGTGTTAGGCACAGAATAACAATCTCAGGGCTAGGAGGGATCCTAGAAGTCATTCAGTCTAGCCCACAGCTGAACATGAATCTATCTACACCATCCTAAGAAGTGGTCATCCAGGTACATCCTGAAACTCAGTTGATCTGAAACAGTCCACACAACTCTTCAGAGACAACTAATTGTTGGGGCTTTTCTTGTATTGCATAAGCCTGTTTGAGGATTCTACTCATTCACCCATTGCTCCCTGTCCCGCCCTCTGAGGTCTAGCAGAAAAGGTATATTGCCTCTTCCACAGGACAACCCTTCAAATACTTGAAGACAGCCAATATAGTGGCCTAAATCTACTCTTCTCCAGACTAAACGCTCCCAGTTTCCCTAGCCAGTCCAGCTAAGCAAGATAGCAGTCCATCCATCTCCAGAGCAGTTCAGCAGAAGTAAACTTGATGGGATTCCTTGAAGAATCCTGAAGTCAGGAGGTATGCCAGGACTGCATGTGTTCCCTACACATGCATCTGAGACTATTACAAAAGTCAACTTACTCATCTTTTATGGGCCAGGCACTGTGCTAAGTGCTGGGGAGACAAAGAAAGGCAAAAGACAGAGCCTGATTTCAGAGCTCACCTTCTATTTGGGGAGAGAACATGTAAACACTGTGGACAACAAGAAACACATATAGGTTAAGTTGGACATCATCAGAAAGGAAGGCACTAGCTAAGGGGGATTTGGGCCTGTTAGTTATGCCAAGGATATAATGGGCAAAAAGATTCCTTTGATCTTTAGTGTGGAGCCCGTTCTTTAGGCTCTTTGGATATGTGTGTGTGTGTGTGTGTGTGTGTGTGTGTGTGTGTGTATACGGGGAGGTGAAAGTGGTTCCTTACACAACAGATGAGGTCTTGTTGTTTGTTCTTCGTTTCCAAAGAAGACCAATGACATCACAGGGTGATGTCTTAACTCATTTGTGAAGTGGATTTGAATGAGGCCCTTTGGGCAAAGTTAGTATTAGAAGCCACAGACCTGCAGGGTTTCCCTTAGAACCCTGAAGAGAAGAGTAGTATTCTCTCTCTTGGGATCCTAATCTGCCAATTCCATATGAGTTAGGTAACAGGCCTGGGTAGGAGTGGAAATTGTTACGTTGGATTTCACTTTGCTTCGGGTACTCTGTTATTCAGTTGAACCAACTTACTTTGCTGACCCTTCATCTCCCACCTCCATGCCTTTGCATCTGTTGTCTGTCATGCCTGGAATGTTCCCTCCCTCCTCTCCTGGTTTTCCAGTCTTCTTTCAACACCTAGGTCAAGCCCCACCTTTGGCAATAGACCTTGCTTTATCTCCCAGCTATCAGTATCTTCCTTCTACGGATTATGTCCAATCTATCCTGTCCATAGTTTGTCTGAACATCAATTTTTGCTTGCTGCTTCCTTCCTTCCCTCTTTCTTTGTATCTGATGTGATGTGGTTTACAGTCATCTCACTAGCCTGGTCATCCTCCTGGGTATAATCTCTAAGCTAGTCAATATCCTTCCTAAACTGGGGCCTGGAATTTGAAATACTTCAGATATGGTCTGAATGGTCTGAGCAGGGCAGAGTCCAGCGTGACTGTCAAAGCAGATGCTCAGTAAACATGTTGCTCACTTACTCAAGACTCCAGCTTTACAGAATGGGGTGTGTTGGGGAAGAGATAGTCTTCATGACACCCTGGGGCCCAGAACGTGCCGGCCTTGAAGTAGTCCTCCACCCAGGAGGGGAGACTCTCCTACAATCCTATTGGAATTAAGGGAGGGCTTAGGGCATGGGGAAGAAGTGCAATTCAGCCTGGGCTTTAGGTAGTAATCTCCAGAAAATCAGCTCTAGAATTCCCCAGATTCCCCTTTCTTGTTTTCTTGTCTAGACCAGGGTTAGGTCCTTGTTCTGGTTTTACCATCTCACAGTTTTCAGTTTGGGGACCACCAGGCTTCCTGGACTCAGAGAACCTTTGTGTGGCTTCTCAATAGGTCTTGGTGGGGACCTTAAGGGAGGAGAGTAAAAATACTCATTGAGTAGAACTCCCTACTGGCCCTACTGGCCCCACTGTTCCTACCATCCTGCTCTGACCCCCAGGACACCAGACATTGACTGGTGAATAAATAGTGCCCCCAAAGAGCATTAGAGTCAGGAAGACCAAATGGTGAGCTCCTGGGAGGTGAGAGTGGGTAGAGATGGTCTTTTGCCCTGCTTTGTTATCTCAATGTTTAATACAGGGCTTGGCACACACCCGTAGGCACTGAGTAAATGTTTATTGACTGAAATCCTGCCTCAGAGCTAGTTTGGTGACCCCGGACAATTCACTTAATTTCTCTAAGCCTCAGTTTTCTCATTTGTAAAATGGGAAAAACACCTACCTCAAAGGGTTATTGTGTGGATCAAACGAAATTCTGTATGTAAGGTGCTTTAAAAACAGTAGTGAAGCATAAAACTTAGCTCTTACTGTTATTTCTGACTCCAAACCTACCATACCTCCCTGAGGGCCCTTGCCCTCACATATTAATACAGGGTGTTTCATAAGTCTTAGTGTAGTTTAAAGTTAAGACTTTTTGGGATGCCCTGCACACATGCAAAATCCTTTGCAAACTTAAAGTGCTAGATAGGTTATCAGATATTATTATCACTGCATTTGATATACACCATGACCTTGTGAGATAAAGGCTATCATTCCCCTTGAATAAATATCTTGTGAAATAGGCGCTATCATTATCCCCATTTTACAGATGAGGAAATCCAGGCACTGAGTGACTTGCTGAGGAGCACAGGATGTCTGTCTGAGGTGGGATTCGAGTGCTGGTCTTCCCGACTCCAAGTCCCACACGTGCACTGGAGCCACACTATTTCATGTTGACTCTTCTAATGCAAAGGTCACTGGATCAATCGATCAGTCTATTAATCAACACTCAATGTGGTAGGTACAAAGACACCCGGATCTGGGATCCCAGCTCTCCACCAAGTAAGTCACTAAAACTCTCTTGGCCGAAGTGACCCAAAAGAGGGACCTCGAAGGTCCCTTCCATCTCTGAACCTATGACCCTATTTAGCCTGTGAGCTCCCGGAGGCCAGGGGCTGGTATTCGTTTTGTTTGGGGCTCTTTAAGCCCGGGTGCCGGGCACATAGTAGGTGCTCAACAAGGGCTAGTTCTCTTCCCACCCCCTTTATTGAGCTCCTCTGCGCCAGACTAAGCGCTGGGGATACAAAGAGAGCAATTAAAAAAAAAAGCCAGTGTCAGGGAAAAAAGCACGCATATCAGTTTTGAGAAAGAAGGAAGGTGGCGGCGCCCCCGCCCTCCCGGCGCGGGGACTTCCGAGCACTGGCGAATGAATGGCAGCTGTCGCTCTTCACTCCCCGCGAGGAGGGCGGCTCCGAGCAGGTAAGGCCGGGCTGAGCCGTGCGGGTGGGGCAGTCCCCAGAGAAGGGCTGCACTTAGAAAGGGGGCCGGGAGCAGCTCGTCTTGGAGGCCCGGACCCGGGCATCTCCCCGTGATTGGAGCAGCCGGCATCAGACAAGTTCGCCGGCTGCTGATTGGCGCTGCCTTGGTCAGGCGCTGTAGGCTGTTGTAAACGTAAACATGACCGACAGTAACCCGGGCCCGGGGACGGGGTGGGGTGAGGCGGGAGGGTGCGGAGGGGGGGGGGAGGTCCCGCCCCTCTCCATTCATGTCCCCAGCCGGCCCCGCCCAGCCCCGCCCAGCCCTGCCCAACTGCCGCCTGCTCGCTGCCCACACCCGGCCCGGCTTTGTGTAGCGGAGCTGCGTGCGCGGGGGTGATGCTGCGCGGCGGACCCGGGGTCCCAGCGGGGGCGGGGGAGGGGAGGGGAGGGGAGGGGAGGGGAGGACCACGTGTGGGGCCCCCTGCCCTGGCCTCTGGAACAGCCCATTGGGGAAGCAGCGCCAAGTGGTGCTAGCGTGCTAGCAGGCCACCCCTCCGGACCTTTTGTCCAGAAGCCTCGGCTCCGTGCTTGGCGCCGAGTAGGCGCTCAATAAATGCTTGTCTTAACTTGAGGAGGGATAAGGGGGCGACTGCACCTCTCCTCCGTATGAGATTAGGAACCTAGTTAGGGGTTGAGTTGGTTGAATGAACACCAGGCTAAGAGAAAATTTGACTCCATGTGGCCGTGAACAAGTCCCTGGCACGCCCTGTCCACCCTCTGGGCCTCAGTTTCCTCATTTGAAAAATGAGGGAACAGTGACCCAAGATCATTAAAGGCCCTCCCTGCTTTAAAATTCTACCTATGCTATTAAGGCCTTTTGGAAGAGAGAGGTAAGAATATACTTCAACATCAGAATATACCTCATTAACCAACTGCCTCATTTTCCTCATCTGTAAACTGAGGGGTGGACCACTTGATTACCCCTAAAGCCCCCCTTCCAGCTCTAAAACTTTGACCCTGTAGTTTGGTGATGACCCTCTTTTCTTGATTCTCAGTCCTCTCTCCCCTTCTGGTTGCAGTTCTGTGGTCAGCCAAGAAGCCTTGAAACCTCTAATTAGCTCTAGCTGCCCCCAGCACTCTGGTCAGGAGAAACTGGGAAGGGGCCTTTCTGGCCGCCCTCAGGCTTGCTGCTGAGAACCACGGTGAGTCAGCAGAGCAATCTGCACACTGACCCTTTGTGAACTGGCTTGAGGCAGCCGGGGAGCCTGTAGCGAGGCCGGGCAGACACCATGCACTGGGCACTGGGTAGGGACAGCTAAGCAGCTTGGACAAAAAAGCATTCTACCTCCAGCTGGCTAGCTCTCCCATAGCCCGATCTCTGCCCTGCCTGGGCCTGCTGTGGGGGCCTGAGGCTTATGGCTTGTAGTTCTGAGAGTCAGCACTTTCTGGGAGTGTAGAAAGTTAACTAGCAGTCACAGGACTGGGCCCCCACTCTCAGTGACATTTCACCCAGTTCAAAGCAATGATAGGGTATGAGAGGATGCCCTCAGTCACTGAGCAGTCAACACCAGGAACTGAGAGTCCCCTTTGTCCAGGCCCTCTCTGTGGAACTAGGTGGGGTAGGCAGCATTTATAAATGGAGGCGTTTATAAAGGCGCCCAATCTGATGGGGAAGGCAGGAGCACAAATCCAGTACTATTCAGAGGAGCCCCAGACACAGCCAAACCAGCCTCAGATGGCATGAGAAGGGAGGAGAGATCAGACCAGAATCACAGATCGTCATCCTCTGAAGGGCCCTAGAGGGGCAGTGTGGAGGTGGTCACAAGCACCCTAGACTCCAAGCTGATTTGAATCTTATCTCTGATACTAGCTCTTTGAACATGGCCAATTTATTTAACCCCTTTGAGCCTGCTGGGTTTTTTTTTCCATCTGTAAAGAAGAGATGATAAATTGCTAGAGACAGCTTCTATGTCTGGAGTAATTTTTTCCCATAATTCACGGATCCCTTGAAGTCTATTGCAGTCTGTGGACCTCCGGTTAAGAACCCCTGCTTGTAATTTTGCAAAGCAGGTTCTGAAGTGTAATGGTGCAGCAACATTCCCCTTCCCCCTTCCCCTCACCCCAGCTCCCTACACTGACTTGGAATTACAGATCCAGTTTAAATGACAAGGTGAGAAAAAGATTACTAACCTTTAGAAGACTAAGTAAATGTGTTAATTTTATTTTATCCAACACCCTGCCCAGTGGATGAATCCCTTCTAAAAAAAACATGCCTGACATCTAACTTTGTTTGGAGATCTCTAGTGACATAGAACCCATTACCTGGTGAGGTCAACTTTTCTATTATTCGACAGCTACAATTGTTAGAAAGTGCTTCCTTACCTTCTGCACAAAGCTGTTTTCCTCCATTGTTCTCAGAATTTAGCCTTTTGAGAGGGAGGAGACTAAATGTAATCTCTGTTCTACATTGTAACCCTACAGCTGTTGGGTGAGAACTCCCAAGTGGGAGGCAAGGTCACCAGGGCTTCCAGAAGGTCTTAGGGAAGGGAAAGAAAATAACCATTTATATGTTGCCTACTACGTGCCAGGCACTGTGCTTTTTTTATATGTACAAATATTAACTCATTTGATCCTAGAAGGAAAAAGAGTGGAGAGGGTCCTTTGTCTGAGGAGGACTTGGGCATAATGTGGTGGAAAGAGGACACGTGGGTGTGTAAAATGCTATACGTTGTATTTATGTGCAATATACACATACATAAACTGTACAGAAGGCAGTGTTATGTATTGGGACTAACGCTGGACTTGGAATGAAAACACCTGGGTTTGAATGCTGGCTCTGCCATTTACTAGCTACAGGACTGATTTCCCCAGCCAAGCTTCAGTTTTCCTATCTGTAAAGTGGGATAATGTACTACTCCCCTCAGAGGCAACATGTTGTGAGGAAAATTCTGTATAAACCCCTCATTAACAGAGCCTTGGGAGCTGTGCTGATTCTAAAGTGCTTTCAAAAACCTTTTCTTGGGGACAGCTAGGTAGCACAGTGGATAGGGCACCAACCCTGGATTCAGGAGGATCTGAGTTCAAATCCGGCCTCAGACACATAACACAAGCTGTGTGGCCCTGGGCAAGTCGCTTAACCCCACTGCCTAGCCAAAAAACCCCCATTTTCTTGGTTGACTCTCACTACGGGGTTGTGAGGGGAGGGGTGATTAGTGAAGGTGGCTCTAGTGATTGGTACTGCACCTTGTCAGGACTTTCATGGGTCCAGGGCCCTGAAACTTGGCCTAGGTTGGCTGGGGTGGATAGGGACAGGGTCTGGCTTTCAGAATTTCAAGGGGAAATCAAGGACATGGCCCTTAGCAGAGCCTTTGAGGTCCTTCAGATTCCTCATCCCCCTGGAGCAGGCAGTAACACTAGGATGTTCCTAGGTCTGGCACCTGCCGATTAACATCAGCATAATTAGACATCAAGCCTAGCCCAATCAATTAGATCGGTCTCCTGAGTTCCAGCTCCTGGTGTGACTGTGGCCAGTCCATTACGCCGAAAGATGCAGTCCTGTCCTCTCTTCGAAGTGAGATTCAGGCTCTTTCCCTGAGGGGCTGCGGAAGATTGGAGCCATCAGCTTCCTCCACCCAGGGACTTCTACAACTGTCCTAATTGAATGCCCCAGTGACCAGGTGAAATTGAATATGGGAGGCCAAGGCCAAAGAATCCAGATCCTAAGTGGCTGATAATGTTGCTGGTGACCTAGTCTGTCCTGAGCCTTCAAAGCAGACTCTGACTAGCCTGTCTTGCCTGGGGGCGGGGCCTGCTGGTCCTTTGGCCTCACCCGGGAGAACTCAGGGTCCTTTTTATTCTTCTTTGTGGCCTCTCAGGAGGGATTCCTGTATTATCTTGGCTGCTTCACGACCTCCATTTCCCCTACAAATTCTCCTTCCCCGATTCATGTGTGCCCACTAAGCACGCATTCTCAGACACGTCCATGTATGTGTATACCAGCACCCACTCACATGGCTGGACACACAAGCAGCTACTCAAATGTGCATACTAACACAGTATGCATATAGGTTATTTTCACACACAGGCAGGTATGTCCACAGACATGTATCTGTGTTAATATGGTCAAGCACTTATGTGCAGACAAGCACCCACAGGTATGCAAAGCCAGGCACACCTACTGTCCAGCTGCACTAAGGGTGCATACTCAGGCTTCGAAGAATTTTAGGTCTAGCTGTACTACAATGTACAACCGTGTCTAATTGTATTGGTGTATCCACGTGTGTGTGCTTCCATATACATATTTATATATGGCTAGGTATTGTATGCCTAGGTGTGTGAAGGGCTCTCCGTGTGTTGGTGGGGGCAGGGAGGGTCCTGTCCTAGCCTCTAGACTTCCTCTTCTCCAGGTGGTTTTCAGAACCTCAGTGAAAGCTAAAATTACCCCGTTTGCATTTTGTGCCGCCCACCCATCTTTGGTTCAAGGACTGGCAAAGTTTTCCTTGCCCAGTTCTCTATGCTACTTTCCTCCTGTGTCTGGGAGGGCAAGGGGCCAGGCAGATGGAAAGCCCCTCTCCTCTGCTGAGCTTGCTACCTACAGCCCTGGGAGTCAGGAGGAGCGCCTACGGGCAGGGAGGGGCAGGCAACTTCCCAGAACCAGCTGGCTGGCGAAGGGGAGGGGAAGGGGAGACTTCTTGCTTGCTCAAGTTACGTGTCCGCCGGCAGGACCTGAGCCCAGCCTTCATTTAACCTAGAGTAACCTTTCCTCCAGTCACCAGGCCTAGGAGGGAGCAGGGCAAAGGGGCTGGGTCAACTCCAACTGCTCCTGTGGGTTCCCCACTCTTAAAGGGACAGGATCCAATTACGGTGACAGAAGCCTAGCAGTAAGGAAGTGAGGAAAGCAAGCGCCAGAATCCCTCCAAACAATGTATTCAGATTCACTTCACTTTTATTATGAACAAACACAATCTCAGATCAGTAAATGACTTCAGAGTCAATATTAATAGAAATTATTCCAAAATTATTCTTCGCAGGTCACAGATACTACGATCCAAAATAAAGGAAAAAAATTCCCAACCCAGGAAAAGGTATCCTGCTCATGTTTCCATAGCAACAAGAGTTGCTGAGCTCTCCAGCTTCACCTCCCCCCACCATCCACCCCCCTTCCCAACATGCTCAGCTCAGCCCAGCCACTCCATCTCTACCCTAAGCCAGGCTCCTAGAGGTCCATGGCATCTTGTAGGAAGCTTCCTCAGCTGAAGGATTCCAAGGTGCTTTACAAACAATTAGTCCCGCCTCACAACTGCCCTGTGAGGTAGGTCAGTATTATTATCCCTGTTTTTAACAGACAGGGAAACTGAGGCACAGAATAGTTAAGCGACTTGCCCAGAGTTACACAGCAAGTCAGTGGCAGAACTCGGAGGGGAGCCCCTCTCCCTAAACCACTACAGTTAACACATCATCTTATTTCCTTCAATTTCTTACTCTGGCTTGTGTGAGCTGAACTTCAGGATACAAGCAAACCAAGGGGAAAGTTTCTATTTTAAATGCTGCAACCATCTTTTAATCTAAAACAAAACAAAACAAACCAAAAAAAAAAAAACCAAACAACACCTAAATCAAATACATTCAAATTACTTGCACCCGCCATGCGGGCCCCTTAACAAGAAAGTCCCCAGAGAAAAAACAAAAACAAACAAAAATTTTTTTTCCTCCAAATTGAAGCACAGAAATGCAGTCCTACAAATTGTCGGTTCTCCTGCTGGGTCTGGGTCTCAGCTCTCCCACCAACTGCTCTCTCTGCTCAGAGAGGCTGTAGAGAAAGCAGCAAGGAGGGGAGTGGAGGCAGACTCACCCTCAATACTGATTAGAACCCACAGAAGCACCCAGAGGAATTTGTTAGCCTGCCCACAGAGCAAGAAGTAATGGAAATTCAGGCTCTGTCAGTCCTGAGTCCATTTTGAATTGTTTGTTTGTTTTTAAATAGGTTTCTTTGCTTTGAGCTTTGTCATCTTCTCATAGTATTCCTTCCCCTGACAGTCAAGAGAGATGCCAGGACTCCATCTGGCCTTGTGCAGGGTCAGAGTATGGGTCTTCACTGAACATTGTTAGAAGAGATAAGCTGTTTTCATTGTATTTATTTTGTGATGTCCTGTGGGATTAAAATTCCCAACAGACTTCTCTTAAGGGTAGGCCCACACAGGCCAGCGGATCTAAACTAAACATGGACATTTCTATCTATTTCTTTCCTATTGGGATGAACAGCTTTCAGAAGGCTGGGTTTCCAAACCAGTCTGAACCTTCCACCCAGGCCTGTTTATTCTTAGAATCCAGACAGAAAGCATGCTGTCCTCTCCCACCCCTATCCCAACCATGGGGCTGGCACTCCCAGGAAGACAGCAGCAAAGCCAAGGGAGATCAGGGGAAGGTGCTTTGAGATCCCTCAAAGCCCAGTGGTAGGTTTTCCTTCACCCATCTCCCTGGCTAGGTGGTGGGAACATTCCCACAATTTCCTTAAGCCAGCTGGGCCAAAAACTGGTCGATTGTGGTGACCATTACACCAGCTCTGGCAGGCAAGAAGGAAGAGTGAGATCTTCCAATTTTTTCCCTTCCAATCAAGAGAGTCCACTCAGTAGCCCCCTAAACCAGCCAGAAGCCCTCTGCCACTCAGCAGCCCTGGGCTTGGCTTGCACAGTTAACATGGAACACCCAGCATGCTGAGGATGAGAGGGAAAGGAATAATAATACAAAAAAAAAAAAAGCCTCCTCCCTCCCTAGTGGCTGGCTCATTGAGATGACATTGGCGTTTAGTTGGAGCTTAACTGAGTTTCCATCTGACCCAGGGATGTTCCCCAGCAGGTTTGCCAGCTCTGCCTTGAGTCAACAGGATAGTGGGGCAGTGAGGGAAGGAAGAGGCGATGCAGGTCAACTGAATGGGGCAGTCACATTACAGAGGGAAAAACCAGTGGAGCTCCCTAGCCCTGAGCAATTCCAGCCAAGGCTGCTGCCTGTCCAGAGACAGGAGGGGGAAGAGGTTAAGGGCAACTAGGCGAAGCCAAGGGTTAGCCCCCAAATCCCTACTGTGCCTCCCCAGGCAAATTTTAGCTTCTGGAAGGTAGGAGAGAACAGTGGGAAAAGAGCGACAGGGTGTGTATGCTGCAGAAGGGACCCCCATGGATCCATCTAGAATTGGTATCCAATCCATTTTCTATAGAGAGAGGAAGGATCTTGGACCCTTCAGACTTGACCTGTTTCTAAGCCCTGCCCCCAGCCTCTTGGGCTCCTGCTCAGCAGTGAGGGGCAGGGGAGCCATCACACTCATTCTTCCTCCTCTTCTCTCAAAACTCCAGGATGGAGAATGAGGATACGGGGACGCTGAGGTTGGTTTGTTTTACTTTTCCAATGAGTTGCTGTTTCCTTAACTTTTCCCCCAGTCTCTCCCCAGGTCAGGCCAATTTCATTAGGAGCTACAGCTCTTGCCCCTTGGTTCCCTAGGTGTGCTTGACCCTCCCTTGCCCTAAGCTTTACAGAAGCATCTCTTTATGGTGTAGCATCCCTCCAGCCCAAATTTCCCAGGCCACTGGGCCACAGAGCAAGCCCATTTGGTTGAGGAGCGGTCTAGAAGGATGGCTGGCAGAGAACTCGTCCTTTTTTCTTACACCCCTCTCCCCAATCATAGTAGGCATGCTACTTCCCTTCCCCTGCCTTCGTTTCCAGGAGGAAACGGCAGCCAAGAAGAATGACCCTCCTTCACTCCAGCTGGTAGGGAATGAGGCTTGGCCTGAAGGAGCTGGAAAAGTGGCCCTGACTGCTTTCTGGGTTTACTCCTCACCCCTGGGGGCTTAGGGAGGGCCAGAAGGAAGAGGAATCACTGAGGGGAAAGAAAAGGCCACCGACGGTGACACTACAGAGAAAGAGCCGGCCCAGGGCACACCAGCTGCTTGCTTAGGAGGCAGTGAAGGGGGGAGGGGAAAGAAGGGAAAGGAAAGGTGATCAGAACAGGGGAAGGAAAGAGAAGGAGGAAGAGGAAAAGCAAGATCATCCCAGCATTCACAAAGGCAGAGTTGTTGGCTTTCAATACATTTGCACTGTAAAGGAATACTGTATTGGAATGGGTTAAAAAAAATCATCATCTTTAGCATCTGGTAGCATTATTCAGTAGTTAATAAAGAGAACATTAGACCTCTGCCCAGCTGGCTTGGTGGGGAGCGGGGAAGGAGGCCTCAGCCGCTCTTCGAGCTCCCTTCACCAGTTCTGGAGCATCTGGCAAGGATGGTGGCCTTGGAGACTTTCTTTCGGTCGTAGGCCAAGCCCAGGAGACACATGCAGTCGATGAAGAAGGTGGTAAAGTTGATGTGCCAGCGGTACTCGCTGGCAGAGTAATCGTATGGGAAGGTGTGATGGTAGTTGTGGAAGCCTTCACCTGTTACAGCAAGACAAGAAGGGGTGAGCGGGTCATGGAAGGCAGCCCGAGCCCCTAGGGAGTCACGGCTCTCTGACGTGTGGTGGACCCTGCCTTATCTACCACCCAATCAACCAACAAGCATCGGTTTTCTGCCTACTAGGTGGCAGGCATACGCTGGGGACACCAAAACGGTCGCTGCCCTCAAAAAGCTTACGTTCCATTGGAGAAGAGCCAACACAGACGGCAGGGTAAGTATGGAGAACTAGTAACAGAAGGCCCTTAAGCAGGAATGGGCGTTTGAGCTGAACTCTGAGGGAAACTAGAAGACAAGAGAAGGAGGGAGGATATTGCCGGAACAGGGCAGAGCCTGAGCAATGTGTCGACACAGAGCTGGAATGCCATCTCTAAGGAACTGCAGTAGGTCAGTATGCCTGGAAGCGTGCAGAAAGAAGAGCCAAGTGCACTGTGACTCAAAAGGTAGCTTGGATTCACTTTGGCAGCTGGATGAAGGATGGATTCAGAGAGGAGAGAGACTCGAAAAGCAGGGAGTTCAATTAAGGGATGACGACAATAGTCCAAGTGAGTTGATGATGGCTTGAACCAGGGCGGTGGCTGTGGGTGGAGGGAAGAGACTGTGGAACCTCTCAGGTCTGCTGTTTGGGGGAGAGGGGAAAGGGGAGTGGAGAAGGGGCGGGACGGCTCTGGGCACCGAGACAGCAAAGAGGAAAGAGAGCTCTGGAATCCCTGCCTGCTATTGTTGCTTCAGCACATGCTGGCATGGCGATCCGGCCTTCTCTGAGCTCCAGGTTCTCTGGGGAGCTAGCCTCTGAAAGCTCTCCTGGGTCCCAGCCAAAGAGCTAAAAAGCCCCACTAACCAATGGGATTCTTGGGGCAGTTTCCTCTTGGCTGAATAATAACATGACATTTACCCAGTAAACACAGTATATTTACATATGCTGTTGTCTTTGATCTTTAAAAGCTAAGAAAGTGAGCTGTGTAACTAGAGGCATTATTATCCCCATTTTACAGATAAGGAAACTGAGGTCCAGAAAGGTTAAAGTGATCATGGGGTCACACAGCTATTAGGGTCATAGGTTCAGGGCCAGAAGGTACTTTCTGTTGTGTACGACTCTCTGTGACCCCATTTGGGGTTTTCTTGGCAAAGACAGTAGAGTGGTTTGCCATTTCCTTCTCCAGATCGTTTAACAGATGTGGAAACTGAGGCAAACATGGTTAAGTGTCTTGTCCCAAGGTCACATAGCTACAAAGTGTCCGAGGCTGGATTTGAAATCAGGAAGATGAGTCTTCTCAGTTCCAGGCCCAGCACTATATGCCACCTAGCTGCCCAAGAGAAGGGACTTTAGAGGTATTAGCTTCCTCCTACCAAAGATAATGAAGTTGGGCCTGAAGAGGTTAAATCACTAAGTGTCAGAAATGGGATCTGAACCCAGACTTTCCTGATTCTAAGTCCAACATTACCCACTAGCCCACACTGCCTCTTCCAAGAAAGCCTGCAGTTCCCTGTCAGTAGGCAGGGGTTTTTCTGAGTCCGGGAACACAAAGATTTCTAAGTCCTTCTCAATGCCCTGGGCCATGACTTCCTTTTCCTATTGATAAGCAAGGGTGATAGTACTGACCTACATCGAAGGCCCCACTGCTGCTCTAATAAAAGGGCTTGTCCAGCCCCAAACTGATAAAAGTGCCCCAGAAACAGCAGTGACACTATTAATAACGTCTGAGGGCAGAAGTCCTGGCTAAATGACAGGGCCAGGGATCAGAAGCTATACTCTCTGACACCTGCTTATCTACAACGTGAAACCCATGGAAGGGAGGGGATAACCCTGGGCCGAAGGTTGAGGCTGCTCAGAGGAATATCGATGCCAATGTGTGGAGATGCAAAGGGGACCTCGAGACACCTGGAGGTGTGAGAAGGCCTTCAATCTGGGTGGCAGCAAGGGCTAGTCCAGGAGGACATGTACAGAGGGGCATGTCCTTGGAGGACCGGGGCAGAGGACAAGCCGTAGGGGGAAGAGCATTGAGGGGTTGGTGAACATGAAGTGGGTCCAAAGCACAAATGCCATTTGCCCTGACACTCCTGGACTTCCCTGTTTATTGTTTTAAGCCACATTTCATATATAAGAATACAACAACAGAGTCGAGAAAGGTGGCCAATGGCCAACAGGAGACTGAAAATCAACATATTAACATTGGGCTTGTGGTCAAAGCCTAGCAGATGCCGCCAGCAGGGAAAGAGTCCACAGGCATTCCTAGAAGACAGTGAAAGGTGATGCCAAGGTGAGGAACCCAGGATGATGAAATAGGAGCAAGAGTACGAACCAGAGACAAAAACCATTAGAGAGAACGGGGACAGTGGAAAGGGGGACTGGGGTCACAGAAGGGCCCTTAGAGGCCATCTAGTCCAATTTCTTCATTTGGTAACAGCTAGAGAGATGAAGTGACTACATATCCTTCCAGCCATATGTGACAGAGCTGGGGTCTCTGACTCCCAAAGCCAGCCACCTTTTCTATCCCCTTGGAGGAGACAGGGAGGGCAAAGTACCTGCAGCTAAGTGAGCTACATTGGAGTTCTTCAGTGGAGAAGGGCCACCTCACTCATTTGATAGATGCTAACAGACACACAGAACTGAGGCACACAGATGAGGTGATTTGGTCAGGCCCCAAGAGTAAGAAGGCTATGTGCATTAGAACTGGGAAAGGGAATCCTGTTAACCTTGACTACAGGGCTGAGCCACACCCTTAGGTGGATAACTGGGTGGGAGGGGCAACCTAGGCAAAGAGTAAGGAAGAATGGGATGGGAGGAAGAGGGAGATGAGCACTTGATGGCAGGGGTGGGTAGAGCCACAACCAACTGATTTGTGTCCTTGCACCAAAGAGCGTCATGGCCCCTGCCCCATAACCAAATCTGACCTTGGGGATGCTGGGGAATTGAGGGACCAAGATCTGGTCACCATTTTGGTAAAGGCTTAATACATTTAAAATAAGAACAGTGATTATATACAAAACATATACAACAGAAACTTTCTGGTCAGTCTGGATAGATAAATCCCTAGAGAAATCCCCTCATGGATGTTGTGCCCTTTGGAAAATTCCTCACCCAAGCTAGGCGAAAGCTAAACCAAGACACAGAGGCTGCAATGGGGAACAAGGCAAGTAACAGACTTCATTAGGCACATCTGTACATACCCAGGCATCCACTGTAGAGATCCCCATTATGAGTCCAACCCCGCCATTTTGAAGAAAAGAAAACTAGTAGAACACAAGCTCCTTGAGGGCAGGGACTGTTTTGTATTTATCTTTGTACTCCGAGCCCAGCACGGTATCTGACACACAGCAGGAGCTTAACTGATGCTTTGAACCATTATTATGAGCCGTGGCTTGGAAATGTTAGATGGCTTATCCATGGTCACACAGAACTGGGCTTCAAACCCAGGCGACTGACTCCCAAACCAGTGGTTTTCTCATTCCACCATGCCAAGGTGAAAGTCTTGGGATTTCAGAAGAAAGATTCTTTCACTCGAACAATAACAGAATTTGAGTTAGAAGGGGCCAATAACCCCACCCCTCCCTTTTCATGAAGGAAACCTTACCCCTAAAGGCCCAAGATGAGGGAAATCCTTTGGAAGGATAGGCCCTACTTGTCAGGGAGAAAACCTGAGATGCCAAGCTGGTAAGCAGGCTCAGCCCCACCACTGCATACAACCAACCAAGCAGCCAAACTGTCAGCCCAATAGTCTTGACCGCCCTACATCCTGGGAACTTACCTACAGCTCCAAGGGCCACCAGGATATTCTCCCGGGGGTTGATGTTTTTGTCATAGGGCCGGCTGCCATACATATGAGCAGCGCTGTTCACCAGCCAGGTGGCATTGAGAACGATGGCATAACGCAGGAGAGTGGAAACATACAGGCTGTGAGCAAAATTCTCACCCCAGAAGTACCAGGGGATAAACGTGGGGAGAATGAAGCACATGAGGAGGATGGCGGGCTTGTAGTATCTGTCAAGAGAAGATGCAGCACAAGAGTTCAAGGATCCCGCAAGGCAGGAGGCTCCTGACGTCCATCCTCAGCTAGGCTGGGCCTAGGCTCCAGCCTCATCTCCAGATGAGAGGTAGGCTGGGCCAGGACCAGCGGGGAGATGCTAAGATTATGGGTCACTGTACTAGAGCTAAAAAGGACCTTCAATATTGTATAATCTTCCTTCTTTATTTTACTGAGGCCCAGAGAGGTGCAACAATTTTACCCAAGGTCACCCAGGAAATATCTGAGATGGGGATTTGAACCCAAGTTCTCTGGCTCCAGCTCTCTAGGTACCACATGGCCTCCACGATTGTTCCTGGGTTTCTATTTCTTCCTGCCCACCCTCTTTTTACATACAGCCCATGGAGGTGTAGATCTCGTCTCCTCCTGGAGCCCTTTCAGGCCAGAAGCCCATTTCCAATCCTCCCCAGAAGAACCTAAGTAGCCAAGACCTTAGCCCCAGGAAGGGCTGTGGAATCATGAACTAACTCCCATTTCTCTGGTGCTCCAAAGACATTATCTGGCTCTTCATAATAACCTTGTGAGGGAGGCATTTTATAGGGGAGGACACTGAGGCTCAAGAGAAATCACATGACTTAGGCACTAAATGCACTCAAGTCTTCCTTAACTATAAGTCCAGCATTCAGCATTTCTTAAGTACCTACTACGTTCCAGGCATTGCACTAGGAACTTTACACTTTCAGTCCTTTGCTAACAACCCTGGGAGGCAGGTGCTATTGTTATCCCCATTTTACAGATGAGGAAACTGAGGCAGACAGGGTAAGTAACTAGTCCAGGGTCACATCTGAACTCAGGCTTTTGTGGTTCCAGGCCCAGGCACTCTCCACCAGCCCCCCCTGGCCCCCTTCCACTCACTTCCTCTGGAACATCACCAGCTTCTCAGCTTTCAGATCGGACAGGTCAAGCAAACGGCCCTTCTCAATGACATCTGGGTGTTTGCGCACTAGCAGCCAGCCCACATGGGAGAAGAAAAACCCGCGCTGGGCATTATGGGGATCGGCATCTGTCTCAGAGAACTTATGATGAACACGGTGGTCCCGGGCCCACTCAAAAATGTCATTCTGGGGGGGGCACAAAAGAGACATGGCCAAGCATGAGATAAGGAAAAAGCAAGACACGTGAGGACCAGCCCAACCTCCCTGACTGGTCTCCACTTTAGACCACAAATGAAGCAACATTTTTGCAGGCTCAGAGAAAGCCCAAGAAACAAGGCTGGCTTCTTCGAACCCTTCTAGCCCCAGGGAGTACAACAGGGCAATGTTGGACAAAGGTCCCAGTAGCCTAGGCTAGACTTCTCCCACTGCCCAGGCAGCCAGCCCACCAAACTGCCCAGGAACCCTCATTCTACTCTAAGCACCTGGCAAATGAGAGGATATTCGAGCTCCCAAGATCACAGGCCACACTACGGAATTCTGTTCTATTCCCTATTCAGTGTGTCGACATCGTGCAGGTCCTGCCAGATGCCCTCCAGAAATGGAGAGCCGAACTGCATCACTGACAGAGGAGAGGAAGCCCAGAGGTATACAGTGCCATACCCAGGACACATGCCAGGCAGGGGAAATGGACTGGATGTTGACCCATTGAATGTTCATTCTCTTCCACCCCCATGAAGAGGGGGGCTCTCTCGAATTATTCATGTGCCTATCGCTTGGAGCCTAATATGTACTAAGGATTCCTCCCACGCCTTTGGAGCTTCTTCATTACCTTAGGAAAGACAAACTCTTGGCACTGGCCTGAGAGCGAGCTACAGTTTCAGACAGGTCCAAGAGATCAACTGGAAGGTAGGCCTTGATTACATAGCTCTGAGGGGAAATGGGAGCTTAAGAGGACCTCTGTGACACTCTCGGCACATTGCCTCTGCAAAGGGACACCCAGTGGGTGAGCTCTCCAAAACTGGAGTACGTACCCACTTGTCAGAGGCCTATCCCGGTGAACAAGGACGGAGCAGGGTGTGACCCCAGGAAGGAGCCCCTGGAAGCTAAGTTATATAAATATATAATTGGATATAATCCCAGAACTGGGAGAGATGTTAAAAGAGCCTAAAATCTAGGGGTTCTCTAACCCTTTTGTGTCATGCACTTCTTGGGCAGTCTGGTGAGGCCTACGAATCCCTTTTCAGAATGTTTTTAAATGCATAAAATAACATACATAGGATTACAAAGGAAACCAATTACATCCAAATACAGTTATCTATATATTTTAAAAATAAATTCACAGACCTCAGGTTAAGAAGTTCCTGTTCTAATCCCACTGGGACTCACCCAAAAAGCCATTATGAACAAAAAAAGTTTACTTTTTTTTTCTCATTAGAAACCTCTCAGGTGTGCTTTCCCTGGCTTTTTCCTCTCATTAGAATGTAAGCACCTTGAGGACAGGCAGAGGCTGTTTCACTTTTTATCTCCATACCTCCAGTGCTTCCCACAGTGCCCAGCAAATATTAGGCACTTAATAAATGCTTATTTTTGATGGATTGCTTGTTCCTCCTGAAACAACAGTTACATAGCACTTAACACAACTTCTGTTACATAGTAGGTGCTTAATAGCTTCTCACCTGGAAGGCCATGGTGTTAGCGATCGTCAGAAAGACTCTGAGGGGCAGGCGTGCCTTGTAGGTTCTGTGACTCCAGAGGCGGTGGGCTCCAGCAGTGATGCCCAGGGCGCTGATCATGTAGTACCCAAATGCTGTTTGCCAGGAGGAAGAAGAAAGTCAAAGGGAGAGACAGAAAGTCAATGTACATTTCTTCCTTGTACGTGTCTTTGGATGCACATTTACCCCAATGTACATTTCTTAAAAGCCATTCTTACTTAGGAGAAAGGTAGGCCACTGCTGAGCTACTATTCACTCTGACCCAGATCTGTTTGTAATTGGTACCTTTGGTTTCACTTCCCTGGAGCCTAAGAATCTCCCAGCCACCTCCCAAGGGCTTGAAGGAGGCTCTGGAGATAGTATTAGTATCTCTGAGCACAGAGCTCTAACAAAGCAGGCAGAGGAGAGCAAGCCCTACCCGCACCCAGCTCCAATGGCTGGCAGCTCCAACGGCTGGCTTCGGAGAGAGGCTCCAGCTGGGGGCTGGTTTGGCTTCATCCAGCTGTCTTTGGGGCTGGGACCACAGACAGGGCTTCTCCTTCAAGTCTTTGAACCCCACAACAAACTTTCTCCATCAGCTAGCCCACTGTCTTTAAAGGCAAAGCTATTTATTTCCAAACGGTGCTTGGGAACAGTTCAGAAATGTCAGCTTCACAAATGTGAAGCCTCCAGGACTGAGTGAGAACAGAAGCCCCACGGAGTTACTAGGCACATTTTCTGCCTAAGAATGGGCTTGCTGGGCCACCCCAGCTTCCCAGAGGACAGGGATCTCTGGGAAGCTGAGGTAGGAACAACAATTAGTAGCTGCTCATAATGTTTAATCCTAAGGGGGAAAAACCTGTCGGGTGATAAGCCATCACTGGCCACTAAGTCCTATCAACTTATGATGCCACAGAGATCAGTGCTCAGGAAATCAATGCTCTTGTTCGTTAAGAGGCAATGTGGTGTTATGGATAGAGGGCTAGACTAGTGAACCAACCAGGAAACCCTGGGTTCAAATCCCACCTCAGGCACTTACTGTGTGACCCTAGACAAGTCATGAGACCTTTTTTGAGTGAAAGAGCAGAAAGTTCCTTTTCTGCGGAGTTAGAGGACCTATATTCAAATCCCACTGCTGCCACTGGGTGACCTTAAACAAGTCACTTAATGATCCTGGGTCCTCTGTTCCCTCCTCTGCAAAATGAAAGGGTTGGATCAGATGGATGGGGAACAATGAGCCTATTATCTTCATCTGTAAAATGGGGGTAATAATAGCCCCTTTCCTCCAAGAGCTTGTGTGAGACTCAAATGAAAGAATAGATGAAAAGCTTTTTTTGGGGGCTATACAAATGCTAACTGTAACTTTAAGAAACCAGTCCACCTGTTTTTTCCCCCAAGAACTTTGAGGCTCTCCTTAAAGACACAGAGCGTTTTTTATTTTTATTTTTTTGCTTTTTGGTGAAGCAATCGGGGTTAAGTGACTTGCCCAGGGTTATACAGCAAGTGTCATGTGTCTGGGGGCAGCTAAGTGGTGCAGTGGATAGAGCTCCAGCCTTGGAGACAGGAGGACCTGAGTTCAAATCTAGCCCCAGACACATGGCGTGTTAACGGAATCCCGCAGGCCACTTCAATCCCTAGACTTTATCACCCAAGAAGGACCAAGTGGCCTCTAGACACCAAGAGGAAAGATCCTCCACAGGGGGACAAATCCAAGTTACCAGAAAGATGAGCAGTAGCCCTGGGACCCTGTAGGGCTTGGAAGCTCCAGCCTCTCCATCCTGGATATGGTCCTCATGCTTTGGCTCTCTATACACCAAGCCTCAGCCTACTTCACACCTGACCTCTGCACACTCTCACAGGATGGAGTACAAGCCCAGCCACGCAGCCAGGGAAACCAAGGCATAGATCACGGGTACGGACTTGCCCAGAATCACATCGTGAGTTAGTGGGTGAAGCTAGGAATAGAACCCAGGAGTCCCGACTCCCACACTCTGGCTCCTTCTTTCTCTTACAACACCCACAGAGTCTATCAAAGGAAGACTGAAACCCAAAGGGAAGGCTATTAGAATCCCATCACTGAGTCAGCATTGAGCACTGCCAGGCACAGCCCAGCCTAAAGAAGCCTTAGTCAGGTTCTTTCTTTCTCTGACGGAAAGAATGAAGTACAAATGGGCAGGAATGGGGTCTTAGAGCTTTGCTACAAAGGCTACTTGGGTTTTGCCTCCTCTCATCTTGACTCTCTCAGCTGCCAAGCCCATCAGGGTAAAGGTGTTCGGGCCCCCAGATCCTGGTCCTATCATTAGCACAAATGGGAGGAGCCCAAAGCCCTCTGAATCCCTCTCGTCCACCCCCATAATGGGGCACTAGCTTTTCCTCCCAGGGTAAGGCAGAGCAGTGCCTCGAACAGCCCCAGTAAACCAAGGGAGCCCCTTCCATACTAGGTCATGCTCATTTCACACACACACGCCTCCCCCTGGGTCCTCCAGACATGCTAAAACCACTCCCAGTAACAGATCTCCCACAAGCTCCTGGCTGGAAAGACTCCTAGGAGCCCACCTCATCTACCTCTCTCTCCAGGTAGGGCTGTTTATGAGTCTCTTTCTCCCCTTGGAGATTCCTCCTGACCTTTGTCCTGCCTTGCCAGTGTAGATCCAGCAGCGATGGAGTGCAGCTGCTGGCCTCTTCCATGTAAGAACTCTTCTTGGGCCCAAGGCAGTTGCCTACCTGAACCAGGTCTGCCTGCCTGCCTGCCTGCCCCTCCTGGGTTTCACAGCCCATCCCTGGGAGCTGAAGAAACACAGCCTCCCTTCAGTCTATAGAACAGACAGGATCATAATATTGCCCCCATTCTTCAACTGGAGAAAAAGGCCCTGAAGAAAGGGCAAGCTCAGGGCACCATTTCCATGTCTGCAGCTGAAGGTGGGGTTCCCCCAGGCCAAAGTTTGCAGATCTCAGGAAAGCCTGAGGTGACACCCCGGGGAGCAGTTACCCAGTTCCTCTGCCCGACCCTGACAGACGCATGACACGAAAACCTGACCTGCTAAGAACAACAGATGTCTTTTAGTGCCCTAAAGTGTGCGAGACATTAACTCTCTGGAGTTTTACAGCAGCACTAGAGGTGTACACTAGAGGCATTATTAGTTCCATTTTACAGATGAGCATGTCAAAAGTTCAGAGAGGTGAAGGTATTTGCCTGTAGTCACACTGCTAGTAGGCAGAATTCAAATGTGAACCCTACTGATTCCTGGGCCAATACTTTATCCACTACCCCCCCTGATCCTGCTTCCATAAGTGGGCTTTGTAAGTCTCCTTGGCTCAGTCTCTCACTTTACACCACAGGGCTCCCTCTTTCCTCAAGACCTACAATAATAATACCTCAACTCCCTTCAGATCTGGATGGAAGGCCCCTAAAGCCTGTATTTGCTTTTGCCCTTCCCATGCCAGCTTGTAGCCTCAGAATGGAAGGGATGGGGCCACCTCTGTGAGAGGCACATGTGTGAGGCCCTGGGACCAGCATACACAGATGGAGGGCCCTGAAAAGCCCCATCAGAGATGGCAAGGAGCTGAGATGCTTCTCCTGAAGCAGCTCTTTGTTACTCAGCTGGCACAAGGCCTGGGGTCTGCTCCCTGCTCCTCTTGGCTCTCTGTCCTGTCCAGGCCTGTCCTGCTTGCTCCAGGCCAGCCAAATCCCAGGGGGCCAGGGGTGGCAGTGGAAAATGGAGACAATAGGGAGAGATGTGGTTGAAACAGGCACGATGGAAGGGTTCATGAGGTCTGCTGCTTTTTAAGACCATGTCTGTGGCACTAATTATATGCCCAGGCACACCCAGCTACCACAGTCATGTAACATGGATATGGGAATCTTCCTTGAGCCTCTCCCTACTAAAGGGAATCAGTCTGGCTATAGGGTGCCTGAAGGAGGGGCTCCTTTCCTGGCAGAAAAGAAAGATTCTGAGGTACAAAGTACCCGGAATCATAACGAGAGCATTTTCAATGCACTTTATGCCCATGATTTCATTTCTGAGGCACATGGTGGGTACCCACCCTGTCCCTTCAACAGCAGCTAGTGCCTCCCAAATTCCTGCTCCTCCCTTGGTCGGGGCCAGGGGCAAACCTGTTCCCCACCTCCCTACCATGTGGCTCCATCCACCTCCAAGCCAGGCCACCATCTCAGGGCTCCCTTTCCTCCACAGCGGGGATTGAGGCAGGCCTACTCCTCCTGCACCCAACAAAGGGGAGCTGCCCCTTGGACCGACAGGAGGCTCCCTCTGCCTTTGCAATAGAAGGGCTGGGGGCCAGAGGTCAGGAAGGTTGGTCCACTTACTGAACATCAGGGTGTAGATATGGCAGGAAGGCACCAGGAAGATCCCATACAGGGCTCCCAAATGAAGCATGCTCATCAGGATGATATTCCTCCAGACATAGATGAATTTGGGTTTGGGGCCTTCCTTCTCTCGGTAAGTGGGGTCAAACACATCATCCCGCATCTCGTAGTTGATCCCCTCTTCATCCTCAACAGACGCTTTTGCCGCTGCCTTGGCTGCTCCGTTCTGCAGGGCCCTGCAGGAAGGGGCTGTGATGGTGGTTGTGGTGGTCATGGTGTATGAGGGGGAGATCTGGGGGTCAAGAAAAGAAACGCTACAATGAGCCATACTGGAGGGGCAGGATGGTGTTGTAATAAAGAGTGCTGAATTTAAAATCAGGGGACCTGGGTTTGAATCCTGACTAGGCAATGATTCATGACCCCGCTGAAGTTACTTTCCCTTTCTGGGCCTCAGTTTCCTCATCGGTGAAATGAGGGGGGTTGGACTAAGGAGCTTTGGAGGGCCCTTCTGGGTCTAGATTTATGATCCTATAGGCTTGATTACCTTTGCCATAGTCCAGAGACCCAACAGGACGGACTCCTAGTAGAAGATAAGTTCCCAGAGGGCAGGGACTAATTCTTCTTTTGCCTCAGTTTCCCTAAGGCCTAGC
Organism: Vombatus ursinus; assembly: GCF_900497805.2. NCBI lineage: Eukaryota > Metazoa > Chordata > Mammalia > Diprotodontia > Vombatidae > Vombatus > Vombatus ursinus. The sequence goes on along the minus strand of NW_020954907.1, from coordinate 964,118 downwards.
ACAGTTCCTTCAACAATGCAGGATATGTATGTGTATATATACACATATATGTATATGCGTATATAAAAAACATATATATAAAACGTTTCTAGAACTAAATTGGCTTAGATCCTGTCTCCTGAACCAAGAAAACCCGAAGGGTCCTGGGGAAAAGTGCCTATAGAAATAAGTTTAGTGTAAAAAGGAGAGAATCTGAGGGCCCAAAGGGATTGGGGAGGGGAGGAGAAGAGGAGGGGAGCTTACAGAGATGGCATCAAACACTCTCGTCTTCTATCCTGAAAGTACCCTAAAACGGGGAGTTCCTCTGTGGCTGAGGCCCAAAACCTCATTTATGGAAGAGGCCAACATCGTTCTACAGAGATAAAGCGTGGTGGTGGAGGGAGGGAGGGTGCGGTATAGTGGCAGGAGTAGAATCTGATCTATTAATGAACAAGCATTTAACAAGCATTAATACAAAGTATGAGGTTCAGCCACTTGCTACTTGTGTGACCTTGGACAAGTCATTTATCCTCTTTGTAAAATGGGGAGTGGGGTAGACAAGATGGTCTCCGACGTCCTTTCCTTCTCTAAATGCCAGGTTTCATCCTTGCCCCACACAGCTCTCCCCCACGCACACCCCTGACCCTCCCTCCTCCTTCCGTCTCTGGCTGCCAGCTCTGAGCTCCAAGGACGCCAGAGGCGCCACGGCTTCTTCCAGGGGGCCTCACCTCCTCCTGTAGCAAGTGGGCCGGCATCTGGGTTCCTCGGGAGCAGGACTCGCTCTTCCTGGGCTGGAGCTGCCGAGGGAGAGTGGGCACTTGGGCTCGAGGATTCGGCTTTTCGAGAACGCAGGCCGCCCCTCCACCCCGCACCTTCCCTCCCGGTCCCGCAAGGCTCCGCCGCCGCTGCTGCTGCTTTGCGCTCGGATTCGGGCAGTGTGCCCCGTTCGTTCGTCCGATCGTCCGATCGTTCGATCGTTCGTTTGATCGCTCGCAGCTCTGGGCGGCTCTCACCTTTCTAGCTGGCTCTCTCCGCGTCCACAACCCAGACGCGTTCTGCTCTAGCCTCTCCACTCGTGAGGATTTAAAGGCCCTAGCTGACGCCCGGGGACCGTGTCCTGGATTTCCTCAGACCCCTTTTATCCGCTGCCAACTCGGACCAAAGTGCGTAGCAGGGGCCTTTGGCAGCGGCTGCCCGGCGTGGAGGGTGCAAGAGGGCGGGCGAGGGGAGGAGACAGAGCGCCGGGGCGTGGAGAGGCCGGGGCCGGACCGGGGATAGAGCCGGGGATGCAGCCGCCGCAACCGCTGCCGCTGCCGCCGCCACCGCCGCCGGGGAAATGCTAATGATGTCTCTGTGCGCCCCAGCGCGCCATTGGCCAAGGGGAATTTGGTGCCACCTTATTCTGCCTTCGCCATTGGCTCGGTGCAATCTGCTGTTCCCTCTGCCGCGAGCGAGCGGCTGGGCCCCGACCCCTCGCTCACCCGCCGTCCACCCCCCACCCCAAGTCCCTCCCTCCTTCCTGCCTTCCCTCCTCCCCCCACTCCCCGCTTCTCAGCCTCTGGCCCTCAGACCAGGCAACGGACAACTGTTCCCCGCTGCGCATCCTGGGGACCTGGTGGGGCGCTGGGGGCCCTCTCCGAGGGAGTGGCAGGCCTGGGGGCTCAGAGGGGGAGGGGAGAAGTGGGGGATGGGAAGACCTAGGGAAGAGGTATGAGGCTCCGACCGCCTGCGATCCCGGGCCTGGGCGGCGCTTCTCAAAGTTTAGCCTGAAGCCTCAGAGTGGCGTCCACCACTCGCCCAGCATCCCTCCCCGCCTCTGTGCGCCCAGGCAGAAACGTGAAGGGTTCAGGGTATGGGGTTCCAAAACCAAGAGCAAAGGGGATCCTAGGGTGGTCACGCCCACCTCAAGCCCCCCTCAAGCCCCCCTCCTCCGAATCCCTGTCTTCTTCCTCCTGTATCCCCTCCTCCCCCAGGCAACAGCATTGTCCCCTCCAAAGTCCCCCTCCTCCTTACTGCAGCCCAGGTTCACGGTCTACAGCTAGACCCGGTGCCCCGCACTACAGAGACCAGCTGGTGAATTCAGACATGCGCATACCAGCCCAAGCACCAGCTCAGCGTGTCTGGTCACACACAACTGACCGGCGAGTGCACACAATCACATTCTAGTGTATACACATACCCCTTTACGTTCACATGCCACCAGACTCACAGGCCCTGTTACAACTCAGTAAGCTAGTGTATGCACACTGAACTCTTCGACACTCACACCAGTACATAGGGTTTTATGCAGAGGATTTATCAGTCTCTCACATACTAGTGTCTACACACAGACCAATGTCAACCCGAGATCGTAGTTAATTACACAGGCCAAGTATACACATGGACAGAAACACAAACGTGCCTAAGCCAGTGTATACATGCTGCATATATAGTTACTCTGGAGAGCACAATACATAGTCACACAGGTCAGTATGAACAATCAACCCAAGACCAGTATACAAACACAAGCCAGTATGCACACAGAGCAGCTTAGCCCCGAATATGCAGTCACGTTCACACATACTTCTAGGCATATGCATGAAATCAAAAGGTGCCCACGTTCTTCTGGTAGCAATGTCTCAGAGATTCTTTGAGGTGCTGGAGTGTGACCCCATGCTCTTTTCTTTGTGTTCAGGGTTCAGTTAGCAAATCTCCCTAGTGCAAAGTGGGAGAATGCTCAGAGCTGACCCCTCCCAGTAAGAGAAGGGCTGCCATGTGAAAACCAACCCCTCTGCCGTGCTCCACGTCCTGCCTTGTCCTGCCCTGCCCTGCCCTGCCCTGTCCTACCCTGAGCAGGGGTGTGCTACTAAGCTGCCCAGTGTCAATGCTATACCAGGACAATGACACAGGGAAATGACAGTCTTTGCTCTCTGAATGCAGAGCAGCTACCTGGCTTTGTGTATGCATTAAGGGGCTAACTCCACCCCCTCCCCACAAGGAGCCTCTCCAGGATCCATCTTCTTATTCAGGTTGTGCCCCCTCCCTCAGCAATTTGGTGGAATGAAAAGAGCATGGTGGAATTTAGAGTAAGAAAACCTGGGCTTGAGTTTCAGCTCTGCCTTTGTGATTTGAGGCTAGTTACTCTCTGAGCCTCAGTTTCCTCATCTGCAAAAAAGATGGGGTTAGATTAAAATGATCTCTGAAGTCCTTTCCAGTAGTAAATCCTAAAATGCTAAGATCCTCCCCATGGAGCCCTTCACCACACCTCTCCTCTTTGCCAGGGACTCCCACTGAACTTCCAAGGTTATCAACCCACTACCCACACTATTCCCATTTCTTCCTCTACAGCATACTGCCCAGGCTGTGTCCCACACCCAGGCTGAGGTGAGATGGCCTTTGGATCCAAAGTAGGTTGGGGCCCAACCGCTGAACTAGCCAGAGAGGCCCCGAGTTAAGGAGATGGGGGATGGGAGAGTCCACGAGCTTGTTAGTCAACAATATTTCCAAATGCAAGACTCCCCCTTCCTCCCTTGGTTAGGACTGTTCTCAAGGTCAGACTATCCCTCAGGGCCAGTTACAAGGATTCTGTTTTCCTCTTTGGTGTTCCCCACAAGTTTAAGGTCCCTGGAAGAATGTCATCGTCATCATTGTCCTCAGTGACTTGAAGAAATATTACTCATCTGTACAGGGTGACTATTCCCTTGCATCACCTCCCCCTCCTCTAACTGTCCCCTTTGTTCCTTCTCCCAGAGAGACTTGAGGGATCTCCTATCAGGCACTTATCTCTGGGGTAAGTGACATGGAGGTTAGCTTTAGTTAGGATAAGGTTATTCTCTCAAGGTCTAAACATATTCCTCCCTGTTCCTCAAGGAGATCCTGAAATGGGCAGGAGTCACCTTAAAAACAGAAGGTATTCAGGGAAGGCCTCCCTGAGGTTAGTGAAAGGTTGCTGTTCTTGTACTTACCTGGAGGGGGAGGGCAGACCAGGAAGTCTGAGTCTCACTGAGATCAGGGAAGGAGGTAGAAAAAGAAAGTGTTATTGTTCAGTCATGTTCGACTCTGACTTTTCATGACCCTATTTGTATTTTTCTTGGCAAAGATACTGGAGTGGTTTGCCTTTTCCTTCTCCAGCTCATTTTACAGATGAGGAAACTGAGGCAAACAGGGTTAAGTGACTTGCCCAGGGTCACACAACTAGTAAGTGTCTGAGACTGGAGCTGAACTCAGGAAGATGAGTCCGAGGTTGGGCCTAAAGGTGGGACTGAAGAGTGTTCACCACTCCTTTACACCAAGGGTTGACAACAGCAGGGGAGGTGTGTTCTAGCCTTTTGATCTGGAATCAGAGGACTTCTAGGTTTGAATCTCTACTTTGCCACTTATTATTTGTGTGATTGTGGGCAAGTCTCTTCATTTCCCTGAGATGAAGGAAATGGATTAGCTGATGTCGATCTCTTCCAGTTTGAAATCTATGGACCTTGTACTTTGTAAGGGGAAACTCCCAGAGTGTAGAGAGGGGATGGAAGTGAGAGTCATGGTGTCTGGTGAGAAAAGCACTGAATTTGGTGTCAGAAGACTTGGGTTCTGCTATTTAAGATTAATGTGACTTTGGGATAGTTACTGAAGCCCAATAGCTCACCATTTTACCCACAGGATATAGCACTAAGTCCTCAGCCTGGCATTCAAGACTCCATCTGCTGTCCAGCCCTATGTCCTTTTTCTAGGGAAAACATCATGGGGCAGAATCAGAGGACCTGGGACCGAATCTTGGTTCAGTCCCTTCAACCTCTCTGGGACTATGGGGTTCGATTCAATGACCTTTGAGGTCTCTTTCAGCTCTAAATCCTTGAGCCTACTCTTCTAGATGTACTCTATGCTCCCGGCTTGTCCTCGAGTGCTATATTTATATTGACAACCTCTCTGAAAGCCTAATGATGCAATTCTTCAACCTGCTTAATTCTAATGACCTTACTTAACCTCATACTGACGTTTCACACCTTGGACCTCATCAGTTTCTTGGTGTTGCGTGACCTATGAGATCCCACCCTTCAACCATGACCTATCCCATTAAATTAGATGCTCTCTTGCTCACACTAAGTAGACTCCTTGCCCTTACCATAGTCTTTGGTCACTTTATCCATCTCTTCCCTGTTTACCCCTCTTTTACTTTAATTTCATTTGCCTTTTCATCCAGCCTTGACCCCATGATTTGCCATTTTCATGTTTGTTCAGCTACTACATGAAAATTCCTCACAGCCCCTCTCTCTCCCCATGGCATCCCTTCATTTCTAACCTGAGAATCCTTATCCCTTTGTAACCCAACACCTGATTCCTCTGACCCAGCTCTGGGATGTGGAGCATTGCTTGAGAAAGTAATGGAATCAGGCTAATTCAAATCATGAATGGTCCAAGACTTTAGCTGGGCCCCGGATGCTGCTTATCAGGCCTTCTACTTCGCTTAAAAAAAAAATCTCATTCTCCAATACAATCTCCAGTGCTCACAGCAGATGCCCTGGTCTCTTACTTCCCTGAGAAGATGGAGGTCACCCCATTGGAACGCTTCCCTTCTTTAGTCCTCAAAACTTCCTTGCCTCGTCAAACAAGAAAGGATAACCCTTCTTCTCAAAACTAATCCTTCTACCTTTTACCTTGATCTTATTCCCTCTTACATCCTCAGTCTCTCCCTTATCACAGACTTCTTACCATCTTTCCACAAACATCTTCACGTTTGGCCAGTCCTTGTCTTGACCTTTCTAGGCCATCTAGCTGTCGGGTCATCTCTCTATTCCCTTTCATGTCTAAAGGTCTTAAAAAAAAGTTGGCTATGTCTGATGTTTTCATTTCCTCATCATCAATTTTTTCTGCAACCCCTTGCAAAAAAATTGTCATTTCTACCATTCGACTGAAACGTCCTTCTCCAAGGTCAGCCACGTCAGTCACCAAATCCAGTGGCCTTTTCCCAGCCTTCATCCTCCCTGACCCACTTAGTAGCATTCAACACTGTTGGCCACTCCCTCTTACTGGCTACTGACTTCTCCTTTGTCTTCAGAAATACCACACTCTGGATTCTAGTCCTATCTCTCTAACCATTTCCTTCTCCTTTAATGAAATCTCATTCTATTCTTGACTCCTCTATATGGATATTTCCATAAGTCTGTCCTTGGCCTTCTCTTTTTCCTTCTAGTATAGTTATCTCTTTTGGTGTCTTATCCTCTCACCAGATTCTAAGCTACTTAAAGGTGAAGACTGTTTTTTCCCCCCTAAACCTTGTATTTCCTTTAGAGCATATCCTCTGTAGTCCATAGGTTTTAACAAATGTCTGATTTTTTGTTTTGTTTTGTTTTCTTGGAGATAGCATTTGTATTCTTGGACCATGGTTTAAGATAAAGGAATGGTAGGCTCCTGATCAGGAATATAGGCTATCCATCTCTCTCTCTCTCTCTCTCTCTCTCTCTCTCTCTCTCTATCTATCTATCTATCTATCTATGTGTGTGGCAAGTTCATGGAAACCTGTGGAGGGCCTGTTTCCAGACGTGCTTGAGAGAAAGGTCCTTTGTCTCTCTCACTTTTTTTTTTCCTCCTTCCACTAAAGGATTTGTACAGTGTTATAACAAAAAGAAATTTTAAATTGGCGACTGAGCCAGAACTCCAAGGAATGTACTAAAGAGGTGATCTAACCCCACACCCCACCCCTTGTCTTGGAAGTGTTAATGAAGACTCAGAGCCCTGGAGGGTCTAGGAGAGGGATATAGTTCCCCACCACCTGGCCAAAAGCAGTGAGTTCATGTCCTCCTAGGCCTCTGTGTCTAGAATGAAGCCATGGCTCATTTGTGTCTTCTTTCCTTTGGTACAGGGCCTGTGAGATCTCACAAGGTAGCTGCCTTCCTTCTTCCCCTTCCTGGGCACTTGAGCCCTGGCACTTGGGGAGTGGCTCCTGCCAAATGGTAAGAGTTACCACCTGGAAAGAAGGGACCCACGTGGCATTGATCCAGCCTGTGTTCAATGAAAGTAAATGTAAAATGGCTAATGAGCAACCCTCACAAAGAAACTTTACGCAAATGTTCCAAATAGATTTGAATATTAGTTTCTCCACTTTACCGCAGAATATTCTCATTTCTGTGTGGGAATCAAATGGCCTATTCTATAGCTGCCTCATGTTTATATTCCTGATCTTAGATAAATAGGTACCAATCCTAAAGAGGAAGTATCTAAGCGTGGAGGGTACTTGTGAATTGGAGAGATGAGGTGGAACTAGTTGGAGGTGAGGTGGAGCTGCCTGGAGGACAGGGGAGGAGTCCCTAGCAACTACTACAGTGTTCTTAGAAGGATGACTGCCAACCAACGAGGCCAAGCCCTGGCCCAGTTTGCCAGAAGATATCTATCATGAGAGGGGGGCAGTGAAGAGCCGAGGGGAAATGCCAAATGCGTACTCAGAAGTCCCACAAAATGTTTTATGTTCTGAGGAGGTTTAATTCGCAATCTCCCCAAAGAGTATGACAATGGTTAGAAATTAATTTATTGAATTTTGTTTTAAGCTTTTCTGACAATTTGTGCTTGTGAGAGTTTTGCACATAGTCTTTCTTGTGTAAATGAAATAAATACCTGTCCCATACCTGATTCATGTTGTACATTAGGTACCTTTCTGCTCCTCTCTTTCAGGAGACCCTAGACCTGAGCCAAGACCCAAGTTTTAAGTAAAATAGCCCTGGGATGCTTCGATAATGTTTTGATGTGCATGATTAAAAAGGGGGAGCCTAATGCCTTGCTTGAGAGGCCAGACTCCCCCAGGATTGAACTGGGGCTAATGAGTCCAGAGCAGATGGGTCCTGGGTCCCCTCAGTAGTGGGGTGCAATGCTCCAGGCTCTTGGGCTCAGGAGTAGTTCTTAACTGTTAGAAAAGAAAATAGGCAGAAAATAAAAACTGAATATAAAGAAATGATAAAGATCAAATAGGACTCAAATGAAGAGACATGAGAGGACATCCCCAACCTACCCCTTCTTGGAGGTGTTACATACATTACACTTGTTCTCAGACTTTTTCAATCAGCTGCGCTGACTTTTTTTTTCCTTCTCTAAAATAAATACTGTTTGTTATATGGAATGGCCCTCAGAAAAGGGGAGAAGGACACATGGTTATGCTATGGTGATGTAAGAAACAGAAAATATCAATCAAAACTTGAGGGAAAAAAGAAAAAGTAAAGAATAGGTAGGATTTGATGGCCTCAAATTCTAAACAGCAAATTTGGCTGAAGGGAGCTGGGAAACTCTTAATGAAATTTGGATGGTAGAGACAGTTCTAGTGAGGAAGGAAAGAGGTAGCTGTCTGAAGAAAATGAAGATAACTCACCAACCAAATTGTATTATAAGTAACTTCCATAGAAGGCGGATTCAGGGGCAGACAGCTTGAGTATAAATACTATAAAAAGAGTTGCCCTATAAGGTCTTTTAAGAATAGTGTCAGGATGGATCATGCTCAGGCAAAAACCTCCCAACCACCCCCACCCCTCAATAAACCAAACCTCAAGCTGAATGGCAGGGGCAACTGAAAGGGCCTTTTAAAAAATCCACTAGGGAGTAAGAGGGAGGTGAACAAAGAGATAGGCCTAATGCCCAGAATGGACTGATCAATGAAAAGGGACGATAGAGAGAGGGCAGAACTACTCTGCTCTTCTTATTTGTTTTTTCTTCACCAAGAACAATCTTTGGACTGAGAAAGAGAAAACAAAAGCAATTAACAAGAGGTTATGAATTTAGATAATTGATGAGAAATGCTAGTGCTTTTCTTAAGCAAATTACCTTTTGCATAAATAAATAAAATTTATTTTGTTTATATTATCTATCTATCTATCTATATATATATATATATACACACATATATAATATCCAAGAGGCAATTCAAGATATGAGACTGAAGGTCAGCAAAGAGGTCAGTGCTAGGTATGTATATATTATATTATATATATATATAGTTTATATATATATGTACATATATATATTTATATAGTTTCTCAAGCTAGAATACAAGCTCTCTGTTTCATTTTTGTCTTTGTATCTCTGGTACAATTCCTGGTATACAGTAGGCTTTTAATAAATGCTTGTTGATTTATTTATTGAGATGGTTAAGAAAACCTCTTTCAACAGTTTGATCACTGGGCTAAGATGAAGTATTACATCTTAGGGAGTGAAAGGACTAATGTATGGAATTGCTAAAGCACTCGTAGAGATCTTTGAAAAATTCTGGAGAAAAGGAAAGATACTATAACATTGGAGTGGAGACAGGAAAATGTTGCAGGAACCAATATCTCAGTATCAAATATTGCAGAGTCTCCTGGAAGAGATCCATAACCACTCAAACAAATTTGACCTGACTATCCACACAAGGAAGGCCAAGTGGATGAAAAACACCCATTGTCTAGATTTTGATGTAATATAAGAGAAACAAATATAAATCCTATATTTGAGTTCAAAAGTAAATTATACAATATGGTAGGTATGTTTATACCTGGATGTTTTAGTGGAGTGAAAGCTCACAATAAGTCAACAATGTGATATGGCAGCTAAAACAACCAGTGTGATCTTATAGAAGGTTTCATTAATAAAAATATAGTATCTGGAATGAAGGAGGGAATAATTTACATTAATCATACCATATCGAATATATCATGTTCAGTATAAATGATCATAAATCCAGAACAGGAAGGGACCCTAAAAAATCATTTATCCAAACTTTCCATTTTAAAGAGGAGTGAGCATGTTATTCTTCTCCTTCCAAGAATAGAATATAAATTCCTTGTGGGCAGGACTGGTTTCTTTTTTGCTTTTGTATCCTTATATCTAGCATAGTGGCTGGTACATAACAGGTGCTTAAATGCCCATGCAATTATGTTGAGGAACAGGCTTGGAGAAGTTAAATAAATTGCCCAAAGCTATCCAGGTAGAAAGCAGGAGATTTAGGAATCAAACCCAGGTTCCCCCAACTCCAAATTCAAAGTTTGTTTCATGGCACCATGCTGCCTCCTTTGGGGTACCGTATTAGAGGAAAAACACTGACAAGCTAGAGCGTGTCTAGAGCAGGGTGACAAGGATGTAAAGAGATGTGAAACTAGACCAGGGAAGGATTGGTTGAAGGAATTGGAGATGTCTAAGCTGGAGAAGCAAAGTCTTAAGGCAGGCATATTGGCTGTCTTTGAACGTCTGTCACGTGGAAGAGGGATCACATTTGTTCCGCTTGACTTCAGAGGGCAGATCCAGGCACAATGGGTTGACACTGCAGAAAGGCAGATTTTGGCTGAAAGTAAAGAAAACCTCACTAATTATTCTGAGTTGTTCAGAAGTAGAGTTGGCTACCTTAAGAAGTAGTGAGTTCCTCATCACTGGAGGTCTTCTGGCAGAGGGTGAATGACCACTTGTCCAGGATGTCACGGAGGGGATGCCTGCTTACATATGGGTTGGACTAGGTGGTATGTGGGGTCCCTTCCAATCTGAGACCTTGACCTGAAAAAGACTTTAGATAACCTCAGGTCCAGTGCCCACCTTTTACAGCCGAGGAACCTAGATCCTAGAGAAATCAAGTGACTTGCTTACAGTCAGAACATGTACCTAGGTCTTCCTGACTCCCAATCCATGCCCTCTGTCCACAAGGCCTTGCTAATTCTAGAATGGGATTCCTTGCTCTGAACTGATGATAACTGACAAGTTAATTCCACGCTTTGGCAGCATGATGAAATGACCTTAAGTTTTCCACATGACAGTCTGGTTTCTCCCTTCCCCATGGGGGCAATAAGGCTCATTCCTTCACCCCTCCTTTTATTCCCTCCCTCCAATTGCTCAGCTCACGGCTGTTGCTTCTAGAGTTCTTGCCCAGCTTTGTTCATGTCTCCGTTCCCTGGATTCCCCCATGAGGTCAATTATTCTGCAATCAGGCTTTGGCCGATCGGAGTCCATGGGCTGGGCACAGGCCAGACGGAGACTCTGCTCTGGTGATGGCCGCTGCCTCCAAGGGGTCAATCTAGGTGCCCTTCAGATGGAGGTGTCGTGAGGAACCACAGCATCCTAACCTTCTCCGTCAGTGAACTCAGCTGGAAATCTTTAAGGAAACAGAGGACTTATCTCTCTCTTTTGAGCAGAAATAAGCCTTCTTAGAAGTAATTTGGAAGCTTTTCTCTTCTTCCTTTACGTTCTTAGGCCTCGTGCTCTATTTCAAAGAGACGCTTGGGTCAGGGTGGCGGGGCGGGAAGCTAGAGGCCAGGAGATCGTCCTCTGGGTGCCAGCTAAGAGTCAGGCCTTTTATGCTGTGCTGGGGTGAGGTTGTCAGTCACCTGCCTTGGCCAAAATTCATGTCTAGGTGACAGGATATTCTAGCCTCTAGGCTGACAACCATGAAGAAATAGAAAGGAACTGAACGTCTCTGTAAGTACGAGGAAAGAGGCCCATCTCTCTACTCCTTCCCCTCAAGATGGGGCAATGGTGGTGGTAGTGGTGAGGTTCCCACTTTCAGGACCTGAGAAGGGGCAGTGGTAGTAGTGATGGGGTTCCTACCTCACATGGACCTGAGAAGGGGCAGTGGTAGT
>NW_020954907.1:929144-952583 GCF_900497805.2 Vombatus ursinus | reverse complement strand
TGATGGGGTTCCTACCTCACATGGACCTGAGAAGGGGCAGTGGTAGTAGTGGTGAGGTTCCCACCTTCCAGGACCTGAGAAGGGGTAGTGGTAGTAGTGGTGGGGTTCCCACCTCACATGGACCTGAGAAGGGGCAGTGGTAGTAGCGATGGGGTTCCTACCTTCCAGGACCTGAGAAGGGGCAATACACTCCTCTAGGCATCTGCAACCTGAATGGGTGGAGTTCTCTCTTTTCCCTAGCCTGGGATGTGCAGAGGCTAGACTGAGGGGGTTTGTTTCTGTTCTCCTCCTGGCTTCTCGTGGTAATGACTCATGCTTGGCAGTGAATGCCCTGGGTGCCACATCTGGCACCTGGGCTCCAGCTCCAACAGCATACAAGACAGAATGACCAGCACCTCCCCCAGAGTCTGGCTTTGCTTAGCCAGGGCTCCTGGGGCCAATAGTAAATTCTCTTGCCTATATCTACTTCTGCTCAAGACACAGCAGCTGGCATGTCAGCCATCCCTTGACCTTTACTTTCTGAGTCAGAGTGTCTCAGGCTGCTCCTACACCGAGTCTGACTCTGCATGGCATCTGCCCACCTCCTTTTCTCTTCTTGTCTCACGGAGGCTGTTGAGGGGAGAGGGTGGCACGGCGGGGGGTGAGGCTCCCAATTTTGAAAAGGAAGACATTGGGAGGCATTCAGAAAAATCAGAAAGGCAGGACTTTGTGAGGCCAGGACCGTATGCTAAGAAGGGCACTGGCCTTGGAGTCTGGAGATTCTTGGAGTGAGAATACCAGCTTTGAGCCTGGGCAAGCCAACTAACTTCTCAGAACTTCAGTTTTCCATCTGAGAAGGTGGGATAATAATACTCACCTGTCAGAGCTTTTGGAAGCTCTTAGAGATGCACAGCTAGCAGGCTCTTCATCTTTATCAGAAAATGCCTGGGCCTGGAGTTTCCTGTCTAGCCCTATCACCAGCTCAGTGTTCTCCTCCTCTTTTCTCCCTTCCTCTGAAATGAGACCAGTCTCAGTTTCCTCTGCTGTCACCCTCAGGAGTCTGGGATGTCTCCAGGTAAGATCTCCATAGCAGTGTGCAGCACCCCCCCCAATATCCTCTCCAGGGTCCTATAGAGCCTGACACTAATCTATTGCCCTGTACAAATAGAAAGCCTGCCAGGACACATTGTCCTGTGTTCCTAGTTCCTAGTGAGTTCATGTGCTCACCCATCCTTACTTCTCGTGGTATCAGGGCTCAAGACCAGTGTCCTCTGCTCATGCATGCATGCATACACACACACACACACACACACACACACTCACAGTCACACACACCCCTACGCACACAGCCAGCTCAGATCTTCATTATGGGGCTCTCCCATTGGGCTGACGGCTTAATACTATATATTAAGACCTTTGAAACTCCCAAAGGTAACCAGGCTTCATCGCAGAGGGAAGGGATCAGGTTTCTCCTTGGGCCTTGGAATCTTCCCTAAGCTCAGTCACAGATGGACAGACTGACTGACTGAAGGACTGGTGGGAAGACAAAAAGACAAGAGAGGTTCTGAGGTGGGCACTCTCTCCCCACCCACAAACATATCCAGGATCTCACAGAAGAAACAGGCATAAGTTTCATAGGTCCTTGTATTCCCAAATCTAAACCTGAGGCAGCTGGACCCTTTGCCAATGAAGGCTTCCACCCAGCCCCTTTTGCTTTCCATCCTAGGAAGGCAGCAGTTTGAGATCCTCTCCTGAGGGACCCCGGGGCAGAGGACATCAGCGCCCTTGTGGCCAGGGAGGAGGCTGCTAATTGTCTTTCTGGGCCAGAGAGACCAGTCACTGCAAGTGTTTCTAAGATCCAGGGCAGTTACAGTTTACAGGTGTGAACTGCTTTTAACGTTTAAGTTGTGAGGCCATGGGCAAACCCCTTAACTTGTCTTTGAACCTCAGTTTCTTCATCTATAAAATAAGAATAATAACCTTCCCCCTCACACACTCTTTGTTGTAGCCAAACTTTTTTTAAGTAGGCTGGGAGCCTACTTAAGTAGGCAAAAAGCCAATCCTGAGGAGAATCTCAGACTAGGGTTTGGATCATTAACATTCCTTTCTTGCTGCCTGAGGCATAAAAAGCCCAGACTTTGGGGAGCTGGTATGAGCTTTGGTGAAGTCCCACTTCCCTGCCTTGGGGGATGTACAGACCTGATGAGCAGGGGTACAACATCTATTTGAATTAGAGACAAGTATTCTTGTAAGTAAATTTTAAAAATTGAATTTTATGGTACATGAGTGTTTTATAGATTCCAATCCCAAACCTGAATCCTTGGTTCAACCTGAGCTGGGCCTGGTCCAGAATACTGGCTTACTTGTTGTCCTTCCCTATATATGACATTCTGTCTTCCCAGCTTCCTGCCTTTACCCAGAATTCTCTTGAATTCTCTTCCTCCTCATGACCTGGAATGTATCACAGTGCCTAGCACATAGTAGGTGCTTAATAAATGTTTATTGATTGACTGTATCCGTAAGGCTCAGATCACTTCCTATAAGAGGCTTTTCTACTATTTCCTTGAGTCATCTGCATTCTCAATAAGTTTAGCCTTCTTAAGGATAACCCATCTGTAGCTTCTGGTAGTTATGACCTGATCCGAAATTGCCATCATAAACTCCTCTGTCAAATCCCCATAATTAAACAAATCCACGTAATTAAGTCATTTGCTCAATCCTTTTTTGTCAGCATATTGGAAGAGTTCATGTGGATGTTGCCTTTAGAGGGCCTTTTGATTCCGTGCTTGGAGCTCAGCTATTTCATGGGCTCCATCTGAGAGCTAGCCACTTTCAGCCACATTTGACATAAACAAGGACCTGTACCTATTCCTGGTCAACCTTTCCTAGGGCTCAGTGGTCTGTTTGTTCCAGAAATGTTTCTGAAATATGGAACCCATTCATTGGCTGCCCTGAGGACCTCCATCAATTCTCTCCCTCCTCTTTGATAAGGAAGTATTCATCCTTCTATAGTTGCCTTAGGATGAGAAAGCCTGTGCTTTTTTAATATTGTATGAATTTTTGTTAGGTTCCAAATCTGCTGTTATCTGTTTTCTAGTTCCAAAAGTATATGTTGACTGGTGTTGAGTTAGTGGGAGCCGAGGCACGGGGGAGGTGAGCAGCATGGAAGAGATACAGTACTCCACTGTAGTTGAGGGAGCAGGGTAGTTACTAAGTATATAACTATGACAGGAGGCAGTTACCCAGACAGGCAGGCAGCTGCTTTGTCAGTCAGTCAATTGTCAATTGACAAGAATTTATTACACTGTTAATTACTATGTGTCCTCAGCAGGATGATTTCTGATTTCCTCCCTGGGAAGGCCATGGGCCTTCCAGATAGACATACAGCAGTCTCCTGGGAGCCGACATTAAAGGTGAGGAAAGTTTGCATGCTTCCATCATCCCCTCATGTGGATAGGAGTTCTGAAACATATGGGCATTGGGGTAGGCATGTAGGGACTACATAATTTCCCGTCCCTTGACCTGCTTCTTAATGATAAGAAGGGCCCTGGAGGCTCCCCCATCCAGAATTGTTATGGACTGACACCTCCCTATCCTAGCCTCCAGGCACAAAATCCAGGACTCTCTTGACTCCAGTCTTGGAATGGGATCCCAATCCTTGCTCTGCCTACTCTCCCTGATCTACTTCTTCCACCGCTGGACACCTATCATAGGATCATTCATCTAGAGCTCGAATGGGCCATGACAATCCTCCTGCCACATCCCCTCATTTTCCATGTGAGGAAACTGAGGCCCAGGGATATCAAGTGACTTGCATGAGATAGAACAGCTGGTATCAGAGGCAGGATGTGAAACCAAGACCTCTGACTTTACAGCTGTTGCTACTCTTTGCTCTGTTCTAGGTTTTCTTCCCCCCCACCCCAGGCAAAGGGTGAGGTCATCCTGAATCCTGTTACCTTGCAGTAACCTCTTTCTCCCAGGTTACCTTCGCCCTCCTTTACAGGCTCAGATCATCACAGTAACCTGTGCTGGGAGCTCCAAAGGGCAGTTAGCACTGGACTGGTCTAGGGTAGGGGGAGACCAAGGACCAACTTATTTGTTTCTCCTATAGGAGATTTTCCGCCTAGGAACCCTGAGTCCTAAACTCTGCTCTCTGGAAGTTTCTTACCCATGACCCCAAAATACCTACATGAGTTTTTAATTCACTGACCACTCAATGAGTGTTTGCTCAGACCCCCACTGGGCCCTGTTCTCCCCTAGAAGTCTCATGAGGTCTGGGGGAAGCCAAAAGGAGCAAAACTGTTCAACTGTTCGTGAAAGGAAGTAGTGGTGGCAGTGGGGGAGACTGACGAAGGTGCATATGAGGAAATCTTCTCATGGAGATAGTGTAAAGTTCTGCTTCTGGGTTTAAGGAATCAGCGTCACAAGAGGAAAGGAGCATAGCTTAATTAGAATTTCTGCAAAAAAGGTCTAAGTGTTTGGGTAGACTGCAGGCTCAATATGAGTCAAGATGATGACATTATGACAAAAGCTAATTTAATTTGAGGCTTCACCTGGAGACTATAATGTCCAGAATGTGAGAAGTGATAGTCCATGTCTTAAGAAGGGCACTGCCAAACAGAAGGTTGGCTAGGAGAAGCTGCCCAGCACAAGGGGAAGAGGATGATTAATCAGTATACTGGAGACCATTCCATTCAAGGATCAGTTAAAAAAAAATAGGAATAACAATTCTGGAGAAGATAAGACTCAGGCAGACATGAAAGTTGTCTTCAAGTCTTTGAGAGTCGATCATGGGGAAGAGAAATTGGAATTGTTTTCCTTGGTCCAAGAGGGGAGAATTTGAGGACAATGGGTAGAAACTGCAGAGAGGAAGATTTCAGTTTCTTACAAGAAAAAATTTCCTGACAGAAGAATTTGGAAATGGAGTGCAGTACCTGCAGTAGGTTTTCCATCTCTGGAGGTCATCCAATGGAGGCTGTAGGACCATTTGTCAGCACAATGCAGAAGGCATTCTTTGTCAACTCCAGGCTAGATTAGATAGCCTTTGAGGTCCCTCCCAATCCACTGATTCTAAATTCATGATCTCCAAACCTTGAACTGAAATGTGATTAGTTTCCCTCCTGAAGCTCTGGTTTTAATTCAAGAGCTCATGAGGTGATCAGCACAAAAACAAACAAACAAACAAACAAACAAACACAAATACAGAAAACATTTCCTGTCCTGAAGGAGTTTATATTTTACTGGTAGAAACAACACACACACACACACACACACACACACACACACACACACACACACAGAGGTAAGTAAATATATTGTTCTGTGTGTTCAGCCACACTGAGATAATCTACTCAAATATATTATCTACTCTATATTCTGGGCAAATTGAGTCTGTGACAAATGAAATTTCGCTTTTGTTATTGACTCTTCCTTTTGTTTAAGCATGAGGGTCTGTAATGTGGATTGTAAGAGTCCTACGTGCTCCAGAAAAGCATTTAGGATGAGGAAGGGAAAGAAGTGGGTCTTGGGAGAGAAGTATGACTTGGTTATGTGAGGAAAGGACGGTGGGAGAGGTTGGGGTTCCAAAAAAAAAAAAAAAAGGAAAAGAGAAAGGAATGAGTGCAATGTACATTCGGGAGGTAATCTGGGAGGAAGGGGGCAGAGAGGAAACTGAGGATGGCAGAGAGAAGACCAGGAATTACAGGACCCTACATTTGCTTCTAGAAGGGACCTCGGAAGCCATCTTGCCCAGCTCTTTCATTTTACTGATAGACAGAAAGGTTAAAACAACTTGCCTAAGGTCCCATAGACAGTAAAGGGAAATGACAGGATTTGAATCCAGATCCTCTGACTGGCGAGCCCATACTTTTCCCACTGAGCCATGCCATCTTATATATTAGAATGTTTCTCTCCCTTGGTGGGGAATTCGGCTCCTTTTTCCAGAACAGATCTGACCTTTTAGGCCCTATGAGTCACCCCTTGAAACTCTGACCATGTGCCCTGGCCTACCTTACTTTAAAGCAGCTAATTCCCCACTGCTCAGGGGTGGTTAATCTAGTAGTATTTCTTCTTTCTCCAACCTGGACATCATGCAAGGTCAAAGCTGCCCAGGAGACTAGGAGGAAATGGCATTCTTTCTTTGGCTCTGGCACAGTCTCTCCTTAGTGTCCAATCAGGTCATTCTGGGCTGGTTTCCAGGCTGTTTCTTCAGCCGTCTGCACCCTTGAGTTGCCTGGACCTCGGAGTATAGAATTACTTTGCCTTCTTTTCCCAAGACATTCAGGGTTTGGGATGTTATAGCAGCTGAAGTCTATGGCCCAATCTCCTTGCTACATAATCAACCACAGAAATCTATTTCTTCACCTCTTACTGACTGAAACTACAGAGGTTGGGTCATAATGGCATTGTCCCAAGCCTGTCTTCCAGCTGAAACCAAGACAAGGAAAATGAGTGGACCGAAGGTGAGTTTCTGCATAGCCCAAATCTGAGCAACTACCTCTACTCTTCCTCCCAGTCATCTGGGACCCATAGCCTTCATTGCCCTGAGCTAGAGCCCAGGGTGGTATTGTGGTCAGACTTGGCCCACCATATCCCCATATAGGTTATGTACCCAGTGTCACAGAGATTTCATATTCCTATAACATACATATACATGAAAGGGGTATTTATATATATATATGTACACGCACACACACACTCACTCTTTCACTCTTCTCTAATCCCTGGGAAGCTGTGATCCATTCTACTCAGAGTCAAAGGCTAGAAGTAATACTACCCATAATAAAATTATAACATTTAGAACTGGACAGGGATGACCCCTTAATTTATTTATTTAGGATCTTTTTACATTAAACTTCAAGTAAAAGTTCCACCTTTTCTCCTTCCTACTCTAATACCACCCCCCTCACTGAGAAAGCAAGAAAAATAAAACCCTTGTAACAAACATGAATAGTCAAGCACAATGAATTCCAAAATTGGCTCTATCCCTTCAAAATATGTCTCAATCTGCACTTTGAGTCCATCAACTGTCTATCAGGAGGTGGGTAGACCATTTCATCATGAGTTCTCTGGATTATGACTTAACTTCCTAATTTTATGGATGAGAAAGCTGGGGCCCAGAAAAAGCAGATGCCTTGCCCAAAGTCACAGAGCTATTAAGTAACAGCTGGGATTCAAACCCAAATCCTCTAACTCAAAATCCAGTCTATCCCCCATTACATCCCTGACTGTCAAGGAAGCGTCCAGTGTGGGACGCAAATCCAAGGGCTCTGACTCCAAATCCAAAACTCCCCTCACCAAAACCTGGGAAGTTTTTTCCCATCCCGTTCGGAATCTAATTTCTTCACCCTAGCTCTAGAGAACTAGGTCTTATGCCAGGCAGGTCCTGGTCCTTTCCTCTCAACCCATGGAGACTCGTGGCCAATTCCAAACCAAACCTGCCTTCTTCACTCACTAGGGAGCTGGGCCTCTTTTTCCTCTCATCATTTCCTGTGTAAATCTTCTCTCCCCAGGCATGCTCTCTCTCTCTCTCTCTCTCTCTCTCTCTCTCTCTCTCTCTATATATATATATATATATATTTGGGGCTTTATAAACACTTGACTTCTTGTTTTGCTATGGATGGGGTGTGTGTGTGTATGTGTGTGTGTGTGTGTGTGTGTGTGTGTGTCTTCTGTCTGTTTCTGTATCTGTAATCTCCTATCACTGTTTGCCTGACACCTTTATTAGAAGGTGAATTCCTTGAGAGCTTGTTTCAGAGATAGTAAGTATTTTTGAACTCCTAATCCCTTACAACCATTGCAACAAGTGGAGGCATTTAAAACATGTTTGTGCATTTGTTGAATTTCCTGAAACCTTGGGGAGCTGTGTCCCACTCCAATGGGATCCCAAAGCCTTCTCTCTCTCTTTTTTAATCTGGAAAGTTGTAACCCATCTAAGTCAGACCCTGACCCCTTCTTTGCAAATCTGTGAGGAATGGACTCTATCCCACCCAACACAAACCCTAACTTGTTCGTTTTTCCCCCTAAAATGTCATATCTCATCAATGAATATGATCCCTGTTCACTTCCTAGAGACTGCGCCTCATCTCAACTACATCCTGTCACCTTCCCCTCAATACTTGGGAATCTGTGTCTCATCCCAATTAGATTCTGACTCCTGCCCCAACCCTGAGGAGGGGTGTTCCATCCTAGCTAATACTCATTTTCTTTCATCCCCCCACATCTGTGGAGGTTTTCAAGAAAAGGCTGGATCCTCATGTCAGAGATGTCTCCTAAGGGTATTTTTGATCAGGTGTGAGTTGCTATCTCTCCTGAGAGAGATACCCTCCCGGAGGGCAAGGTGGTTCTCCTTCCCCAACTGCTAGAACTGGAGATGGGAACCCCTTCTAAGGGTACTTTCCATTTATTTTGTATGTATCTTATATTTATCTAATTATTTCAATGTTTGGCTTTTCTATTAGAATGTGAGTTCCTTGAGGGCAGGGGCTATTTTTGCCTTTCTTTGTATTCCTGATGCTTAGCACCATGTCAGGAACATAACAAATGCATATTGTTTTGTTTGTCTTTGTTCTAGAAGAGGACCATGACTAACTCTTAATGATTGATTAGATGACCTCTAAGTGCCCAGCTTGGAAATTCTGTGACTGTCTTACCCTAGGTCTCTGTATGCCAACCCTGTCAGACCAGTAACCACTTTACCAGTTCCTAGGAATCTGTATCCCATCCCAACCAGACCCTGACCCCTTTCCTCCAATTGCTGATGAGTTTTGTCCCATTCTGGCCGGATAGGAATCAGTTTCCCCACATTCCTGGGGATCAGTGTCCAATCCCAGTGAACCCTTCATTTCTCCATGTCCTAGAGGCTTTGCTCCCTCACTCCCAGGCCCTGTTTCCTCTTTCCTGACTTCTAAGAGCCAGCACCACTCTCTCTCTCCCCTCCCCCAATCCTGCCCATTCTTTCCCTCTTCTGTCTGCAGTAAGGTCACCAGTTAGGCTGGGTGGTCCCTAGGCTTTGCAAGACCACAGGAATTCAGAAGGGGAGAATCAATGATGTGAAACCTTGATTTGTACTGTAACATCTGTGGGAAGGAGATAGGGTGTGGCTCTATCCTTTTCCAGTCCAAGGAAGAGAAAGGGTTGGAGTCTAGCTGGCTAGATTACAAGTCCCAGGGGGTTAAGGGAAAGGAGTTAAGGTTTTGGCTGGGTTAGGATATAGCTCACCAGGGGCTGGTAAGTTTTTGGGATCTGGATACACTAGGACATAATCTGGTCTCATTAGAGACTTGTTCTATATCTGGCAAAATTTCTAGGCCCTAAAGTAGGGAAGGTCACCACATAACTAGGTAGTTCCCAGAAGAGAGAAGGGCTTGCAGCCAGTGAAACTGACACCATCCTTTGACTCGACTGAGTATTAACCTTTCCTTCTACTTAGCAGGGATTTAGTCAGGGAATGGATATATAGCTGGCACAGAGCTTCGGTGGAAGAGCAGTGAGTATGATGCAGAACAGGAGACAAGACCTTTCACCAGGTTACTGGGTGTAGGTGGTTCAGGCCCTATAGGGAAACTGGTCTGAACCACTTCCTTTCCTACCTTCCACGTGGCATGGATGGTTCCTCTTGGACCAAGGAATGCACCTGGAGTTGTCAAGTCAACTGACATTTCTCATTCACCTACTATGTGCCAGGCACAGTGCTAAGCACTGGGAGATGAAGGTAGGTCCAAATAGTCTTAAAAAAAAAAAGAGTCCTTAAGGAGATTGCAATCTAATGGGAGAGATAACATGCAAATAACTATGCATAAACAAGATATGTACAGGATTCATTGGAGATAATCAACCGAGGGAAGGCACCGGCATTGAGGAAGGCAGGGAAAGGCTTCTTGCAGAAGGTGGGATTTCAGCTGGGACTTGAAGGAAACTAGGTGGTGGAGGTAAGGAGGGATGGCTAATGAAAATGCACACTAGTCAGATGGAATGACTTGAAGGAGAAACATGAAGGAAGCCAGGGACACTGGATCTTCCAATATCCGGAGGAGAGTGAGTTGTAAGAAGCCTAGAAAGGTAGGAGGAGTTATGAAAGGGAAGAGGAAAGCAATAAGTATGGACATAGCACCTACTATGTGCTAAGCATTTTACAGATATTATTTCATTTGATCCTCAACCCCCACTTTATGGTTGAAAAAACTGAAACAAACAGAAGTGAAGTTACTTTCCCAGGGTCATACAGCTAGTAAGTGTCTGAAGACAAATTTGAATTCAGGTCTTCCTGACTCCAGGCTCTGCACTCTTCAGTCCACCATTTAGTTGGCCTTAAGGGCTGGATGATTTTATATTTGATCCTGGAAAAAATAGGGAGTTTCTTGCATAGGGAGGTGATATGGTCTGATCTGTGCTTTAGGAAGCGATGTGAGTCAGTTCGGGGTTGAGAGATCCCCTCCAAGCAAGGACATTGAGTGACCTCAACCTGGTATCTTTAAATTAGGTGTCAGACAATTTTCCTCTTTTTGATCCAGAGCTAGACTGAGAGGACAGCAGAGTTGAGGTGACTGGGGAGAAAAATAACTTGTTAAGGGGATTCAGTTAGAAGAGGGGACCTCTCAGGGTCCCTGCCTCCCCATTCCTCTTGTCTCTGCAAACCTGAATCTCCAACGACATTAAAATGAGCTCTGCTACCATCTGGTGGTCATTTTGTGGGTAGTGCCATGGCAGCTCCTCTACTCCCAGCACCAAACCAACTACTGGTCAGAATGGAGAAAGGGCCCCACCTGGTGTCCACGCCTTCCTTACTGTATTGGTGGTAAACTAGAGGATCAACAGCTTTTAGAACTGGAAGGGATCTTCAAGAAGATCAAGGCCAACCACTCCATCTTTACAAATGAGGAAACCGAGGCTCAGAAAGAAGTAACTCTCTCAAGGTCATATGGGTTGTAAGTAAAGAGCAAGGATTGGAATCCAGTCCCTCAGACTCCTAATCCATGGACACCAGGCTGCTGTGCAGAAAAATAGTGCCTTCCTTGAACTCTTTCTAACTCAGTGAGACAGGGAGAGCTTTGCATAGTTCTCAGGCAAATATTCCATGTCACTACAAAACAAAACATCTGCCCATTCCCCTTCTGTTGTGCCTATTAATACCCTCCATGGTTCCTGATTTTAGGGTGTGAATCTCTTTTTACCAAGATACCCTGAGAATATCTGCAATGTTGAACATGAACATCAGGACAACTCAGCACAGCACACAGGAGAGGGCAGGGGCTATTTTATGTTTGTATTTTCAGTGCCTCAAGTAATGCCTGGTATATAGTAGGTACATGCTTGATAAATGCTAAGTGAATTGAATTGTGAACTCCCAACCCACCTTTACAATGGCTTACATTTTACACTGCAGCCAAACTGGCCTTCTCCTTGTTCCTTACTCAGGACACACAATATACCCTTATACATTTGTGCTGGCTGTTCCCCCCACCCCATGTCTGGAATGTGCCCACTCCTCCACTCTGCCTCTTAGTAGCCCCTGTTCCCTTCAACACCCAGCTCAAGGGGCACCTTCTACATGATGCCAATCACCGGTGCCCTCTCACCAAACTGCCACTGATTTTGCATATACTTAAAAATATGCATGTTGTAATAACAATACCTAACATATAGAATACGTTAAAGTTTTCAAAGTGCTTTATATCATATGATCATTAGAATGTAAGGTCCTCAGCAGCAAGAACAATTTCAGTTTTGTTTTTTGTATCATTGACTGCTGGCACAGTGCACAGCACATAGTAGGCACTTAATACTTACTGATTGCTTGATCAAGTAGGGTCCATTACCTCTGAAGGCAGCCCATTCCATTTCACTTTTGAACACTAATTGTTAGGAAGTTTTTCCTAACTTGGCAGCTAGGTGGCTCAGTGGATAGACTGCTGGGCCTGGAGTCAGGAAGATGAGTACACATTTGATCTCAGGCACTCACTAGCTGTGTGACTCTAAGGCAAGTCACTTCATAAATACTTATTTCCTTCTTCCCTCTGTTCCTCCCCCCTCCCCCTTCCTCCTTTCCCTTCCCTTCCCCTCACCCCTATCCCTTCCTTCCTCCCTTCTTCCTCCCTCCTTCCTTCTCTTCTTTCTTTCTGTTACTCCTTTTCTCCCTCCCTTCCTTCCTCCTTCCTTCCTTCCTTCCTTCCTTCCTTCCTTCCTTCCTTCCTTCCTTCCTTTCTTCCTTCCTTCCTTCCTTTCTTTCTTTCTTTCTTTCTTTCTTTCTTTCTTTCTTTCTTTCTTTCTTTCTTTCTTTCTTTCTTTCTTTCCTCCTTCCTTCCTTCCTTCCTTTCCTTCTTTCTTTTTTTCCTTCTTTCCCTTCCTCCCTCCCTCCTTTCTATGCTCCCATTATTTCCTAGGGATCACTTGACCACCATCCCAGGATACCAAACCATTCAGATTCAAACTAAGTCTGATGAAACAGTCATAAACTGATATTTGGATTGATAGAACTTCATCTTGGGAATCTAGGGTAGGCTAGGGGTCCACACAATAACCCAGCCAAAGCATGATCATTGATCCTAGGATAAGAACTGATGGTCTTTTGTACTAGCTTTCCTGGTTAGGGTAGATAAAAGTTGGACAGAGTGGGCCATTTCTCAAGGTGAAACCAAGCTTTGCAGGTGTTGGTGATGGCAGCCAAAGGCCAGGCCCAGTCCTATTGGAAAAAAGAGGGAGGTGGATAGGAAAAAGGAATCCTCACTGTTCTAATTAAGCTGGACCTTGTCCCATAAACTGTGGTTCCATCTCAGTGATGGTGGTCAGCCACTATACAGGCCAGCTTTGCCTTTTCCTCTGTAAATGTTTCATAGTTGGCTATTCAGGCAGTGGCCAAAATTCCAAGAGTAAAAGGTATGGGAGAAGGAGAGGGAGAAAAGAGACCATAAAGGGTCAGAGAGTGTGGAATGATGTCCAACGCAAATTATATAAAGAGCCTTGATTGAAAATTAGTTATCCTCTGAAGTAGGTCATGAGTGTCTGCTTGACCCTGTCTACTCATTTGTCATTGAACAGGTTACAGACCAATGGATACAGGGCCATCTGGACATGGAAAGCAAATTGAGAACCTTGATAAGAAAGGCTATCTAAAAGGAATCATACAAAGAAAAAACATGAACCAGTCAGAGCTATGAAGTGTAGAAGGCATCAGAGAAAGGTTATAAAGGGATAAAATGGGCCATTTGGGTGAAGAAATCAACCCCCGCCAGGATTCATGGGATGGTTAGACATTTTGTGGTGATTGCCTCCAGATTCCCAAGATGAAGTTCTATCCAACCAAATGTGATTTTCTGACTGCTTCATCAGACTTAGCTTGAACCTGCCTGGTTTGGTGCCCTGGGATAGTCAAGTGGTCCCTAGGAAATCATGGAAGCAGGAAATCCTCCATAACTCTCCTGGGAGGGGGAGGCAGGGGTAAGAGTGGGTCAGTTTTGTAGCAAGTCTGGAGGATACTCCCCAAGTACCTTCTTTCCTCAAGATGGCTGGACAGCCACCAGGATATCCAGGTTATGGACCTTACAGAGAGATGGAGGTGGGTGGCACTGCCCTTAGCAATGACTTTCTTCATTTAAGAAAGCGGAAGATGGAGGTCCACATATGAATGAGTTGCTGAAGGCAGTGACTATTATTCTTCTGGGGATGGGACTACTTTCTGTAGCAAATTATACATTTCAAAGTGCTTTCCTCACTGCAACCCTGAAATAGAAATATAGTTCATTTTGCATTTAAGAAAATGGAGCCTTCTGGGGAAAGAAATGACTTGCTGGGGCTTTCTGACTCTTGGTTCTATGTTCTTCCTACTTCACTCTCCTACCTCAAACGCTGTTTCCCCCCTTGTCCCCTGGTGCAGATTTAAAACTTCAGTTTTATCTTAAGCTCATCAGATCATAGATTCTGAGCTGCAAGGGACAATAGAGATTATCTAGCCTAATACCCTCAGAAAAGGAAATGAAGGCCCAGAGGTGGTGGTGTCATCCACTGAACTTGCCCCAAATCTGCCAGGTAGTAGGGTTAGGTGCCAAGTCCAAATCATAGGTCAATATTCCAGCATCTATGTAAGAGCCCTGCTATGGAGATGGGAGATTTAAGCAGACAAGACCCTCAGAGTTCACAAGTTTGATGATGTCTTTGAATTTGTCTGTCTGGCATGGTTTGGGGTGGGGGAGGGGGAGCTTCTGGAAGGGTAAAACTGAAGGGAAGACTTCATTCTCTATTTTGTCACCTGAGAAGAAGTGAGCAGACAGGATGAGGTGACTTCTGAATTCCTCCTGATGCCCCTCTGTCCCTCCTTTCTCTGAGACCCTACAATCTCCTAGGATTCAGAAAAGAGAACACAGGGTGGGGAATCTTTGGTGAGGACCTAGAGGGCCATATGTGGCCCTCGAGGCCACAAGTTCCCCACCGCTGGAACAGCCCTTTCCTCCAGACTAAAAACTGATGGAGTCAGCCAGTGAGATTTCAGGGCAGTTGGAGGGAGCTTTTCTTCTCCAGCCCAATACATACCTTGACTGTTAAAGGGAGATTAGCTTAAAGCTCAGATCTTCAATAAACTGAAACTTCAATAAACTGTTATTGTTCAGCCGTGTCCGACTATTCATGACCCCATTTGGGGTTTTCTTGGCAAAGACACTGGAGTGGTTTGCCATTTCCTTCTCCAGTTCATTTTACAGATGAGGAAACTGAGGCAAACAGAATTAAGTTGGTTGCCCAGGATCAAATAGCTAGTAAATATCTTAGGCCAGATTAGAACTCAGGAATATGTCTTCCTGACTTCAGGCCTAGCACTCTATCCACTGCCCCATCTAGCTGAGACTTCACTAAACTGATTCAATAAACTAAGACTTACTCCTGGTCCCTCCTTACCATGGAAAAGGGTAAAGTTTAGGGGAACAAGATAATTCTGTGCCCCTTCTCAGGTGGATTAGGCACTTATTTCCTTACATATGATTTCTTCTTCAGTTGCTTACCACTATTGTTATTACTGATGGGTCTCTTTCCTTCCCTGACCTTTATATAATATAGAATCAGGCGGCTGTCAAAATCCTTGTCTGATATGATTAACGAGTGCAGTGAATGGGGAGCCAAGAGGAAATTTTGGTCTGCAGAAAGATGGGAGATACAAACTCAATGGACATTGAGTCTAACCCACACCTTAATGGAATAAGTTGTCATCCATCCTTGGTTTAAAGACTTTCAAGAAAATGAGACACCCCTCCCCCCCACCCCCCCTAAAAAAGCAGCCCATTCTACTTTGAGAAAACTCTAATAGTTAGGAAGTTTTTCCTGACATCACACCTAAATCATCTCTTTTTATCTGCTACCCATAACTTCTGGTTCTACCCTCTGGAGCCAATTGGGACAAGGTTTTTCTTTCTTCCACCCGATAGACCTTTAAATACTTGAAGTCCCCCTGAGTCTTCGAGACTGGGGTTTTCTGGCCAGGCTAAGCATCCCTAGCTCCTTCAGTGAGCCCACTTAGAATGTATCAGAGCCAGGGGCTGCTTGGTGAATACAGAATCCAGGCATAGGGACCTGGATACTCTTGAGGGATGTTGTTTTCATCCCACTGTGAATAGCCTTAGGGATATTTCTGTGTCAGCAAATAAGACAGATGGAATTAGGCCTCTGTGGGGTCCTGGTTGGGGAAAAGATATAATACACATAAGAAGGGAAAAGCCATTTTAAACTCTGTGAAAGGTGGAAGCTTGGACATGGTGACCTGTTTAAAATCATAACTTAGATACTGAATCATAATTCAGACACTGAGTCATAACTGAGATACTGTGACCAGTAGATGACCAGTACCTGACCAATAAACAACCTTGAGTCCCTGGGCATTTACCCAAGAGCTCTGTTAAACTCCTGGATGTCTGGAAATTGGGTTCAGTACTAAGTATAAACTGAAATATTAGTCAAAACATTAAGCAGAAAACCCCAGAATATCTACCAATCTGAAGTGAAGCACCCTATGGCTCCTCCTCTCTTTGTCTGATTTCTATAATTACCATGGGATTTTTTTTTTCGGGGATCCACTGTATTGTCTGGTAGCTGTCCAGATTGTCCCTGTTTGTAAGTAATTATAATAATTGGTTAAACTCCTATAATCAATCTAGAGCCCCTTGGCCTCTTCCTTTGGTATCAAATTCACCCCACAGTTATGGGGGGGGGTATAGGGTTCCTCAGCAAGGGGATTTCAGACTTCACAGGCTCCCATTTCCAACCCTTCACCCTCTGTCTAAAGACTGGCCATCACACTGTCATCCTCTACGGATCCTTTGTCAATGTTCTGTATCAGACTAAAAAAAAAAAAAGAGTTTCTGCTGTCACAATGTTATCTTACCCTTACAATTTCCAAGATGATAGTCTATTTCTATTTGCTACTTTCTAGATGGGTGGTTGCCTCATGGGGATTTAGGGAGACATTCTGCTACACACTTACAAATAATCCCTTGGGCTGTATTCCTGCTGGGAGGATCTCAATTGATAATTGGAGAATCTAAGATATGTTAGGGACCTCAAAGATATTTCTAGGATGTAATGGCCCTGTTGCTACCACTTGTAATCTCTTAATCTTTCTGGGTCTAGAATTTCCTTGTCTATAAAATAAAAGGATTGAATTAAATGACCTCTAAGATCGTTTCCAGCCCCAAGTCCATGATACTTTTCTAGATCAGTGTTACTCTGAAGCTTTTTTATCTAACATGTCAGATTGTTGATTCATATTAAGTTTGTTGAGTTGTCTAACCATAGCTCTCCCATTCTGGACTCTTAAAGGTTATTGGTTTGAACCTAAAGAGGAGAACTTAGTATTTCTTACCACTCACAGGTATGTGCTGGAGCCAGCTTGAAGTGGCTCCAAAGTCAATTGTTAAATTTTCACTGTGAGTATTTATACCTCAGAAATTGGCAAATACTATAAATCAGGGCTTGATTTGTTATTTTGTTGATTGCCTAGTCTTAAGAAAGTGATGGAAGAAATATAAATGACGCAGATTAAATTTAAAAGTAGGTCATGCTTATAATTTTTTCTCTAGAAAGCTGATTGTTAAATACTTACCAGCATACTCTTGCCTATTCAGTTTTCTCTCATTTAGTTTCGACCATCATTCTAGCCTGTTGAATTCTTTTGGAATAATGACACTGTTGTGTGATATATTAACTATCCTTTTCATTTTGTCAGGTGTAAGTGTAGTGGTTATGCCTTCTATGGCCTCATCCAAGCCATTGATAAGAAGGTTGAACAGCAGAGACAAGGACAGATTCACTAGAGATTTCTCTTTGTTCTCCCCCCTGCCCTCATTGATATCCCCCATTCATGGTCATGGGATGAAACATATGACTAGAATATAGATTTGGAAAGTTATAACTCATTCAAAAGAAACAAGATAGGTAAATGTGTGAGTAGTAGTAGTAGTAGTAGTAGTAGTAGTAGTAGTAGTAGTAGCAGTAGCAATAGCAGTAGTAGCAATAGTAGTAGTAGTAGTAGCAGCAGCAGCAGTGCCCATTAACAAGATGTAGTCATGGGAAGGACTCTAGAAACCAGAGAGAAAAAGCATAGTGGAGAACTTTCGGGAGAAGACCATCAGATGCAGAAAGAAAGGTAATATTATTATCAGAGTATCCCTTAAATTGACTGGACAGGAAGAGAAAATAAATAAAGAGTTCAGGAAACAGATTTCAATCCTGGCACATGTGACGTGTTCAAGTAGTGATGGGGGAATTTCAGTTATAGGGACATCTTCTGGAATGCTCTACTTACCAAAAGCACTGGGTTGTAAGCTCCTCTGTTTTTGGTTTTGCTTGTACTTCCAGTACTTAGAGCAGTGCCTGGTACACAATAAATACTTTGTAAATGCTGTTGGATGACTGACAGAGCAGTTGATTTCTTGAATGAGAAGAATAATAAGTTCATCTTTCAAAAGGTAGAAAAAAACCATAAAGGGAAATTCTGTTCTAGGTCTCATTCTCGCCAAGTGGTTAATGGGGTGGAAATGATGGGAAACTTAGGTGGAAGTCATGATCTCTCCATTGCAGAATTGATGATAAAGAGAAGAAAGGTGGGCACAATCTGATATGCATCTTCATTTTGGGGATTAGGGATAGACAGTATATAGGTTAAGGTCACTTTAGAGGGATGAGAAACTCTTAAAAAACAAAATTCTGAAGGAAATAAGAGGAACAATTTTGTTGAAGCAGAAGAGGGGAGTTGTCTAAACAGACAGATATGAATTCACCAGACAACCAACCAATTTACATATTTAAATGATTTGCACCAAAAAAAAAGAAGAAGAAGAAGAAGAAGCAAGGGCAGGTAATGGAAGGTGGCTACAAAAGGGTGTCATGAACCTGTAACAATCATAACAAGAGTGCTAATGGTCACATTGGGCTGAGTAGTGAGGAAAGAGAAAGATAACAAAAAAAGGCTTGGAATCCATTTTTAAAGTGTGTTAAAATTGTATCTTGTTCTGGTCTCCCTAATTACCCTCTCCCTCTCTTCCAGTCATTATAGTAAGTTTATAAGTAGTCAGTACAAAGAGGACAATAGTAGGAAATAAGATTACAAAGGGGAACCTGGATTGAAAACCACATGGAAAAAATGGTGACTAGAAAGTTTATAACAAAAGTTAGTAGTGAAGTAGAAGGAAAGTATCAAGTTGACCTTGATGAGTTGAAGTCACCAGGCCCGGATGAGCTACATCTTTGGGCACTGAATGACCAGTAGATGTGATTGCTGAGATATTATCTGTGATCTTTGAAAGATCTTGGAGAATGAGATAGGAACTGCGAAGTTGGAGAAGGAAAAAATCTTGATTTTTCCGAATAGAGAGAGACAGACAGAGAGAGGCAGAGAGACACAGAGAGAGAGACAGAGAGAGACAGAGACAGAGAG
The DNA here is from genome assembly GCF_900497805.2 of Vombatus ursinus. NCBI lineage: Eukaryota > Metazoa > Chordata > Mammalia > Diprotodontia > Vombatidae > Vombatus > Vombatus ursinus. The sequence continues at coordinate 933,694 of NW_020954907.1, read as the reverse complement.
ACAGAGAGAGAGAGATAGAGACAGAGAGACACAGAGAGAGAGAGAGAAAGAAAACCGTCCACAAACTCTAAGTCAAGGAGTTTGATTTCAATTCATGGCAAAATTCTAGAATGTCTTATCAAAGGGATGGTTAGAGGACAGAGGGAGCATCTGGGAAAAAAGAAGCAGTGATTGCAAAGGCTCAGTCTGTCTTCATCAAGAGCAAATCAGCAAATTTTATTTGGTTACAAGACACTTCCATCAGGGGAATACGTTGCAGAGCCTCCTGAGGAAGACCCATGACCATTCAAAAGAATTTAGTCTAACTATCCACATGGGAAAAAACCAAACGGTGCAGACTGTGGTATGTTACCCTTGACTCCTCCCTCTCACCCCCCTCCATATCCAACCTACTTCCAGTCTCATTTATTCTGCCTTCGTCACACCTCTCCTATGTTTCTTTCCCCTGACACTGTGACCATCCTGTTGCAGGCCTTTGTGATCTCATGCCTGGACTATTGTAAAAGCCTTCTGGCTGGTCTCCGAGTCTTAAATCTCCCCCCACCCCAGTCCATCTTCCATTTATCTGTCAAATTAGTCTTCCTAAAATCTAGGTCTGACCATGTCACTTTTCTTTCCCCTCTACCCTGGCTCTGCCACCTATTCCACAAATTCCAGTGACTCCCTTGTACTTCCTGGATCAAATATAAAATCCTCTGGCTTTTTTTTTTTTAGCTAGTCAGTAGGATTAAGTGACTTGCCCAGGGTCACACAGCTAGTAATGGTATGTGTCTGAAGCCAGATTTGAACTCAGATCCTCCTGAATCCAGGGCCGTTGCTCTATTCACTGTGCCACCTAGCTGCTCCAAATCCTCTGGCTTTTAAAGTGCTTTGTAACCTGGTCCCTTTCTACCTTTCCAGTCTTTTTACACCATACTCCCCCACCCCAACCTTATGCTCTAGGATCTAGTGACACTGGCCATCTTGTTCCTCCTTACACTAGAGACTACAGTTCCTGACTTGGTGCTTTTTCACTGGCCATCTCCCATGCCTGGAATCCTCTCCTGCCTCATCTGTACATCCTGGCTTCCTTTAAGTCCCAGCTTAAATCTCATCTTCTATAAGAAGCTTTCCCTGGTAGAGTCAAGATGGCATATTAGAGGCAGTAATACTGCTGAACTCTCAACATTTCCCTCCAAACAACTTTAAAATAACACCTCAAGTCAAATTTTGTACTGGCAGAGCCCACAAAGGTCAGGGTGAGACATTTTTCTAGCCTAAGGAAACTTAGGAAGTCCACAGTGGTCTGGGGTGGAGATCTGTCTGGAGAGCACACACGCTATAGCAGCAACAGCAGCTTTGGAAGCTTTCTGCTCAGGGGCCCTAAAGGGGTCAGTCAACTGGTCAGAAATATTGCAGGGAATCCCTTGCTGGCACTGGGCACAGCTGGTGCTAATCAGCAACTCTATTGCCCATACACAGTTCTGGGTATCAGTTCCAGGTTGGAGAGGAGTGCTGGTGGTTGGTCACAAGGGAGCAGGGGACATAGTTACAGTTCCAAAGCAAAGAGAAACACCAGTGCTTGCAACTGCAGGAGAGTAGGGTCCTGAGTAAAAGACAAGAGCATAGACCAGGAGAGCAGTGATCATACCTCTCCCTAGATTACACCACTTGGAAGCACTGAAAACATGCAGATCCCCAGAGCTAGTGTGGAAAACCACAGCCCACTTGGGACAGTGCCTCCCTACCCTTGGGTGAGCAGAGCCCAACTTTAACATAATGTTTAAAGTTAAAAAAGAAAGGACTGGAAAAATGAGCAAATGACAAAAAAAAATCATAAAAAACTACTAATGTGTCAAAAACAAACTCAAAAGAGACAATAATGGTAAAACAACTATAAGCAAAGCCTCAAAGAAAAATGCTAAATGAACCCACGCCCAACAAGAATTTCTAGAAGAGTTAAAGAAAAAGAGTGGTAGAGGAAAGATTGGGAAAAGAAATGAGAATGATGCAAGAAAACTATGAAAAAAGAATTAACAGCTTAGTAAAAGAGCCCCTTCCCTATATTAAAGAAAATAACACCTTAAAAAACAAAATTGGCCTAATGGTAAAAGAAGAACAAAAATTTACCAAAGAAAAGACCTCCTTAAAAAGCAGAATAGGACGAGTGGAAAAAGAGGTAAAAAAGCTCACTGAAGAAAACAATTCCTTAAAAGTTAGAATTGGTTAAAAGGAAGCTACTGATTCTTTGAGACACCAAGAAACAATAAGATAAAGTCAAAAGAATGAAAGAAATAGGAAAAATGTGAATTATCTCATCAGAAAAAAAACTGACCTGGAAAATAGATTGAGAAGAGATAATTTAAGAATTATGGAGCTACTAGAAAGCTATAATTTTAAAAAAAAGAGCATAAACATCATATTTCAAGAAATTATTAAGGAAAATTGCCCTGATTATCTTAGAATCAGAAAGTAAAATAGAAATCAAAAGGATACACCAATCATCTCCTAAAAGAGATCCCAAAATGAAAACTCCCAGGACTATTGTAGCCAAATTTCTGAGCTTTCCGGTCAAGAAGAAAATATTATAAGCATCTAGAAAAAAACTAATTCAAATATTGTGGAGCCACAATTAGGATCACACAAGATTTAGTAGCTTCCATGTTACAGGAGTAGAGGGCTTGGAATATGATTGTCCAGAAGGCAAAGGAGCTAGGATTACAACAAAGAATAACCTACCCAGCAAAACTGAGTATAATCCTTCAGGGGGAAAAATGGATGTTTAATGAAATACAGGACTTGCGTGCTTGATGACAAGACCAGCACTGAATAGAAGATTTGCCATTCAAACACAAGATTCAAGAGAAGCATAAAAAGGTAAATATGAAAGAGAAATCATAAGGGTCTCAATAAAGTTAAACTGTTCAAATTCCTATTTGGGAAGATGATTCATATAACTTCTAGAAATTTCTCATTATTAGGGAAGTTAAAAGGAGTTTACATAGACTGAGGCCATAAGTATGAGTCAATTATATTGGAGTGACCTCCAAAAAAAAAAAGGGAGTGAGAAAGAGGGATGCACTGGGAGAAGGGAGAAGGGAGGGGTAGAATGGAGAAAGTTTTCTAACATAAAAGAGGTTTGCAAGGAAGAGCTTACACAGTGAAAGAGAAAATGGGGGAAGTGGGCAAAGCTTGAATTTCACTCTCATTGGAATTGGTTCAAGGAGGGAAGAAGATATATACATACTCAGGGAGTATAGAAATCTACCTTACCCAATAGAGAAATAGGAGGGGAAGGGGATAGGAGATGGCAAAGGGAGGGTGGATTAAGGGAGATTAGAAGCAAAATAGACTTTTGAGAGGGGATACCATAAAATGAGAATGAAGAATAAACAAAAGAAAATGGAATGGAGGGAAATACACAGTTTGTAATCATAACTGTGAATGCGAATGGGACGAGCTCATCCATAAAAAGGAAGCAGATAGCAGAAAGGATTAGAAACCAGAATCCAACAATATGTTGTTTACAAGAGACACACTTGAAACAGAAGGACACACATAGAATCAAAATAAAGGGCTGGAGCGGAATCTAGCTGCAGTTAAAAAAAAAAGAGGCAGGAATAGAAATGATCTCAGGGAAACTACATTTTGCTAAAAAGTACCATAGACAATGAAGTAATATAAAAAAAATTACAGCAAATTTCTCTGATAAAGGCCTCATTTATCAAATATGTAGAGAATTGAGTCATACATATAAAAAACAACAGCCATTTCTCAATTGATAAATGGTCAAAGGATATGAACAGGCAGTTTTCAGAAGAAATAAAAGCTATCTATAGTCATATGAAAAAAATCCTCCAAATCACTATTGATTGGAGAAATGCAAATTAAAACAACTCTGAGGTACCACTTTACACCTATTAGAAATGTCAGATACTGGTGGGGATAAGGGAAAATAGGTACACTGATGAACTATTGGTGGAATGATGAATTGGTTGAAGCATTCTGGAGAACAATTGTGCACGGTACCAGCAATGTTGTAATGATGATCAACCATGAAAGATTAGGCTACTCTGATCAATACAAAGATCCAAGACAATTCCAAAGGACCCATGACGAAAAAAATGTCACCCACCTCCAGAGACAGAACTGATGAATTGTGAGTATATATTGAAGCATAATTTTTTCACTTTTTTTTTTGAAATTTGACTAAGAAGGAAATATGTTTTGCATGATTTCCCATGCATAATTGATATCACATTGCTTGAATGGGGAAGGGATGGGAGGAAGGGAAAGAATTTGGAACTCAAAATTTAGAAAGAAAAGAATGTCATAAATAAACAAATAACATTTTACAAAGGAAATATAAGAAGCCTTTCCCAATCCCCCTTAATGCTAGCACCCTTCCTCTGAGATTTTCTCCAATTTATCCTGTATATATCTTGTTTGTATATTGTCTCCTTCTCCTTGACAGCAATGATTTTCTTTCTTTCTTTCTTTCTTTCTTTCTTTCTTTCTTTCTTTCTTTCTTTCTTTCTTTCTTTCTTTCTTTCTTTCTTTCTTTCTTTCTT
>NW_020954907.1:832688-929044 GCF_900497805.2 Vombatus ursinus | reverse complement strand
TTCTTTCTTTCTTTCTTTCCTTCTTTCTTTCTTTCCTTCTTTCTTTCTTTTTCAGTCAGAGACAAGGTTTATTAAAACACCCATTGAGATGGGTGAGATTTTAAGAATCTGCCATATTGGCCAGATTTTAAGAATCTGAGCAATTTGGTAGACAAGACTGAACTTTTTATAATGTGGCCAATAGCTTGGGGTGAGTGGGAGGTAACAGAAGGGGTCTAGATGTAATTAAAGAGTGGTGGTCTAGGGTGGGGCCAGGTGCAGACAACAAGGGCCACGATCCTTCCTTCTTACAATGAAAGGGCAGTTGAAAGGCTTATTATCATTATATAGGCAGACTTAGAGGCAGAAAGACCTATTTTCAAATCCTGCCTCTGACACGTATTAGCTTTGTGACTCTGAGCCAGTTATTTAAATTCTATATACTTCAGGAGACTCCCTAGGATAGATCTGCTAAGTCATAGGTGGGTGGCAATTTGCTTTGGCAGAGGGAATTCTGTTCTCACATCAAGAATTCCTTACAGGGGGCAGCTAGGTGGCGCAGTGGATAGAGCACCGGCCCTGAACTCAGGAGGACCTGAGTTCAAATCCGGCCTCAGACCCAACACTTGACACGTACTAGCTGTGTGACCTTGGGCAAGTCACTTGACCCCAATTGCCTCACTACAAAAAAATAAAAAAAAAATAATTCCTTACAGCAACACTTCCTATATTTTTGAGGTGATACTAGATGTTTCCAGGCCATGGAATCCAGAGTCTACGAATTATCCAAGAAGAATTCACTAAAAGGTCAGTGGAAAGGAACATGGTAGGTGTGAATAGGCTGCAATATTTATTAGTCAAGAATTGCACAAGAGAGTGGTGTAAAGGGCATCATCAGACAAACACATGATGGGAAAAGAAGACAGGTGTGTGGCAAGAGTGAAGTCTAGCCAATGGACAGCCCCGATGATACACTGATATTCATTCAGTGTCATGAGAACTGGAGGAAGGTTTCTAGAATGTTGGCAGGACCCATTATTGATTGGAAGAAGGGACTAGAGTCACCCAGGATTAGAAGACACAGATGCATTGTGATCTGTGTCACTGACAAGATTACAGACCTATTACAGTATTCAAACATTCTTTACTCCATTTATTATGCACACATCATCATTGGATATATGCTGTGACTTACTTATTAGCTCACCATCCCCCCCTCACCATTACCCTTTGGGTCATTTATAAGTTTAAAGGTTGTGGCATTACATTTGCAACCATGTAGCATCACCTGGAGAACCTATTTTTAAAAATGGAGTTTTGGGGCAGCTAGGTGGCACAGTGGATAGAGCTCTGGCCTTGGAGTCAGGAGGACCTGAGTTCAAATCCGACCTTAGACACTTAACACTTACTAGCTGTGTGACCCTGGGCAACTCACTTAACTCTGATTGCCTCACCAGAAAGCAAAATATATGTATATATATATTTATTTATTTAAAAAAATGGAGTTTTGTGCCAGATAACAGCCTGGGAACATTCAAAATATAGTGGTTCAAATTCCCAGTTGCTATTAAATCTGGTGTAGCTAGGTAGCACAGTGGATAAAGCACTGGGCTTGGAATCAGGAAGACTCATCTCCCTGAGTTCAAATCTGGCCCCAGACATTTACTATCTGTGTGACTCTGGGCAAGTTTGCCTCAGTTTCCTCAACAGTAAAATGAGCTGGAGAAGGAAATGGCAAACCACTCCATTATCTTTGACAAGAAAACCCCAAATGGGGTCATGACTAAAAATGATTGAACAACAACTTTCAATCTTCTTTCTTTCTATTAACTGCTGTGCCTAACTCACGGTTTGTCTATGATGTTTGTCCCAAATATATATGCATTGGTGTGTTATCTCACTAGACTCACTTTCCAGTTGTAGATTATGGCCCAGAAAATAGGTATTTCTCATCCATTTAGTATTTCCTATAGGGATTATTGTATAAGGCCAATCTTTTCTGAATAATCACAGGTCTCATTCAAAAGCTCCTGTAGTTTTGGGGTCTCACTGCAATTGACACAATATTATCAGTACACAAAGAACATCTAAAGTACCTCATGCTCTCTAAGAATCTCTCTTCAATTTGGACTCTGAGAAGGCTCCTTTCATATGACAGGTAGTAAACACCTTTACTGAGCATATATTTCCCTGTTTTGACTCTCTTTTGACATTAAAAATCGGAGGATCATTGAGCTATTTGTTATTTTTTGTGCTTACATTTACTGAGGGATCTTTTATGAGAGACTAGAGCCTTGGAAGTTGTATTTTGTAATATAAACTAAAGCACTTTGTAATCAACAAACAACAAACAACTGTGGGGTCTTGTATTTTCAACACCTTTCAATCAATATTATGACTGTAAAGATATGATCCTCTGTAGAAAATGGTTTGCAAAAACCTACTTATTCTCTTATGTCATATAATATAAATATATATGTATATATAATAACATACAAAAAATGATCATGTTTTAATCAATGCTTAAAATAAAGCCTTGCCCTAGTAGGCACTCAGTAAATGTTTGCTGAATTTAATAAGAGTTCATCCCTTTAATGAGGTGTTCTAGGATTTTGCCAATAGTAAAAGTCAAGCTCACTGGTCTATAGTTTGTAAACCTTATTATCTCTTTTTCTTTTAAATCTGAAAATTTATACTTCCTTAGTTCTTCAGCACATTTCCTATTTACAAAGATTTTTTTCAAAGATCACTAACTTGTCAGCTTTTTTTTTTTCTTCAGTAGCCTAGGGCTGACTGTTGACTGAATGTGGGATTGTTGGCTTGAGTGAGTGCATTGAGCTTGAACCCAGTATAGCTTGATGCTTGATGCTGTCTTACCATGTTGTAACTTATTTTGAGTTTTCAATTCCTCTTAACCTTGTTTATTTGACCCTTCCTAATCCCGATACCAGTTCTCTTAAAAGAGAAATTGGCCTCAAGATAAGAGTTGAGTAGTCCATCCTTCTTACCATCACCCATTATTATCAGATTGGCCACCCAACCAACTATTTCCCTCCTTTGATCCTCTTCTTGCCCCAATATGCTGTTGAGGCAAATTGTTGATGGTGTTGGATATGTTGCCTGTTCAATGGCATTCATCTTTAGCTTCATCTCTTTCTGGATTTTAATGTTCTTGATACTATGCTTACAGCACCCTGAAACTCCTTTGCATTTATCCTTCATTACCTGTCTTTGCTTTCACTTTTTATATGTATTCTTTTAAAATCTGAGTTGGTTTTTATGAGTTTCCTATGCATCCACATTAATCTTTTAAAATAGCTCCTCCTGTTCCTCCTCATTGGAATATTTTCTGCTTTTATTTTTAGAAGATCTTTCTTGTGTGATTTCTATCTGACTTGAGCTTGGGCTGATTTCCCTTAAAAAAATTAGATCCTGACTATCCTTTCTCTAAACCCTTTGAAATTTGCTATCCTAGGTCTAGGGTCCACAATGATAGGTTTCCCTCTACTTCTTTGTCAAAAACTCTATGACTAAGTGGTGTTCCTATCATTTCTACTTCCTTGTTAGTCAGAGTCATGTCTAGAAGAGCAATTTCTTCTACTTATTTCTCCACTTTTTGCTGGACAAAATGAAAATTAAGGCCAATTACAAATATTATTAGTTGCTCTATTTTTGGCAGAGAAAGAGCTCAGACAGATGTGTGGAAGCCTCCATTAGTATAATAGCTTCTGTGTCAGATTTAGTATCTGTCTACAAAACTCTTCATTCATTTTCTCCTCCTTCTGGGTGGTCCATAGTGTACCCCCACAACAATTTAATTTCTCTTGTCCCTTCATTGATATTTATTTATGTTTTCCATTGTGTTTTCCTTTACAGGTTTCTGGATTCCCTCATATAAATATATCTCTTTAATATACAAAGACACTTAATTACTCTCTTTTAATCTACGTTGTTCCTTTTGAATCATGTATGTCCTTCGAGAAATAGATTATGGTGGTCCAAAGAAGCAGTAGAAAGAGAAGGGGGCTAGGGATAGATTAAGAGAGCAGTGGAGGGGAAGGGTGAGAACACAGGATAGTCAGAGAAAGGGAAGAGAGCAAAAACCATGGCTAAGGAGGGGCAGAAGAGAAATAGGAGTTGAAGACTGAGAAGGGTAGAGGAAAATAGAAATGAGGGCCTGGAAGGAAAGAGTAAAAAGGGAATGAGGAGGGTTTGGCAGAGAGTGGGAGACATGAGGAGAGGATTCCTGGAAAGAAGTAGAAACTTCTTTCTTTACCTCTTCCTTCAGATGAGGAGTGTTGCTCTGGGTTGGCAGAAAAGGGGAAGACAGTCAGGAGAAGGTATCTCAGTTTGAGGGTGACCACTTCATGACAATGTGGACCACAGCATGGGATCCAAAGAATCTCAAGAAAAATCTCTTGGTGTCCTTCAGACTTTCCATATTCACCTATCCATGGCTCCACACCTTTTCCTAAGATGGTGATACATATTCCAACTATAACTGCCATTAACATGTCTCAGGGATACCTATGAGGTAGAATTAGATTACTTCTATTAGTATAGTCTGTGCTTTCTGAGTTTTGAGAGTGGAGGTGAAATTGAAAGGAAGAGGTACTCACTACCTCCTCTGGCTCCCACCCTTGGAATAGGGTCATTATTAGATGGATCCAGACACTCTTTTTTTTTCCTTTTCACCAAAAAGTTTCTGCCCTCTAGTCACAACTCCCAACTGCAGCCTTGTGGAGAACTTTCTCTGTGCATGAGTGGAGAGAGGAAGGAACAATGGAGAAGAAAAGCTGACCAGACAATCCAACTTCCTTCCACAAAGGAATGGTGACAAACTCACTTTAGCCTAATGGCAGGAAAAACCTAAAAAATCCTTGATCTAGCTTTATTTGATTAATAAATCAATGCCAATCAGATTATCAACATTTTAGCTTGGAGATATCAGAGAGGAAAGCCACCTAGCACTTTGGTCCAAGGGTTCAAACCTTTGTCCTGTCTATAAGTGTAAAGTTCATGTCCACAATCTCTGTCTTCCCCACTGTACAATACAAAGAAGTTAGGACCAATCCCTTGTAGCTACCATCTTAGTGGCTGCAAACCATCACTGCAGGAGGTGCCATCTGGTTATATGTCCCAGGTTGATCCCATGCCCCTTTGACCATGTGATATTTTTGAAAAGAGGTCATAGGTTTCCTCTGCAAATTGTTTCAGATATCAATCCATCATTCACCATTAGGTTCTAGAGAGGGTTTCAGAAAAGAAAAATTAGGAGTTCAGCTAGTATTCCCTATTGCCTACCACCAGAAGACCAATGATATTTGCAGTGGGCAATCCAGGACCTTAAAGACTATTTTCATTTCTATACCGCACACTTTTAGGTCCAGGTCAAATTTCTTTTGGTGGTGGAGTTTGAAAAGAAAGATGCAGTCCATTGAGTTGAGGATGTCCTGGGTAGGGGATTCATTAAAGACACTGGAGAGTTAGCTGGGTGGCTCAGTAGAAAGAGCATTGGGCCTGGAGTCAGGAAGCTCTGAGTTCAAAACTGACCCCAGATGCTTACCAGCTGTGTGACCCTGAACAAGTCACTTAACGTCTGTCTGCCTCAGGTTCCTCAGTTGTGAATGGGCATAATAATAACACATACTTCACAGGGTTGTTATAAGAATTAATAATTATGAAATGCTTAGCACAGTGCCTAGCACACAGTGGGTACTTAATAAATGTGTGTTTCCTTCCTTCCAGACTAGCTTCCCCATGGTGGGAAGGAAAGGGGTATAGCTGAAAAATATTGAAACTGAGTGATAAGGAGTTTGGAAACTCCCCATGACTTACAGTGAGCTATGGTTGTGCTGTTTCAAGGGACAGTGCTGACTCTTTCATAGCATCTCAGTGTGTTTTATCACCTTTATGGGCCTATGGGACAGTATGCAGTGGAAGATTTAAGAAGGAGGATGAGTGAACTTCCCCTGACAATAGTAGAGGCCGGCCACTGCTGTAGAACTTTGGTTTTGTTTATTTTCATAAAGTGATTCAGCCCCACATGAGTCCCTGGGGGTGGGCTTGGGAGTAGGATAGGGCATGGTCACTCTGTTCATATCTCTGGGAGGTTTCCCTGATGTAATCTTCAACCTCTGTATCTCCTACTGTCATCAACTCTGAAAAGACTAGAGGGGAATCATGTGTGTATTTGTTTTCCCTCCCCCAAAGAACTTGTGGTGCTCCCACTACATTTAGTATTTTCTCATTGACTGGCGGAGGGGTGGAGAGAGTCAGGCTTCTGAAATTAGGTAAACTCCCTGATGATAAAGATTTCTGGAGATAACCTGGCTTGCATCTCTGATTTAGCACCTGACAAGAGAGATGATGAACCCCATCCACCTTGGGTTAGAAAAATCTAGAGATAACATCATTCAACTCAATGCCTGTTGTTTGACATGTGCCCAGACAAGATAATAGATGCTGGGAGAGCCACAGTGCCTGGCATTTTTCAAGTAGACAGTCCATGCCTGAGCTATGTGTGTGTGGACTGCATTTAAAGCAAAAAAAAAAAAATTAGGATTTTTCAAGTGACCATGGAGCAGTTAAAGGAGTGTCATTTGCAAAAGAAAATTGATCAGGGGGATTTGTTCCAGCAGAGCAAGCTTGTCCATTGCATTTAAAAGTACTGCCCTTACAACACTAACAGGGAATTGGCTGGTCCAGTTGTGGCCTGATATCCTGGAGACTGTTGCTTTTGTCTTAGGGAATACACACAATGGAAGTCAGAAGCTTCACCAACAGGCTGATTAAGTGATATACTCTTTGGGCTCCCATCAAATGATTCAGGCTGGGCCATAGCTTGAGTAGGGACATTAGGAACTAGGGAGAATCTGGGGAACAGAAAGGAAGAGGTGTTCAAAAACTGATAGATACGTGTTTTCTTGGTGAGTATATGGCACCCTGAGGAAGGGCCTAAGAGAACAGCTCTAGTTTTAGTTGGTAACAAAATAGGGTTGACCAGAAAGGTCAGGACCAGGAACCCAGCAAGGCCAGTAGAAAGTGACGATCAGAGTAACACTGAATGTTAGAGCTCTAAGGTCATCTAAGCTAATCCCTACCCTTTTTGGATAAAGAAACTGAAGTAGGAGAGGGTTAAGTGATCTCCCAAGGTCATATAGGTAGCAGACCTGGGGAGCAAACCCAAGCCTTCTGATTCTAAATCCAGTGGTCTTCTTATGGAGAAGACTCAGAACCACAGAATCTGAGAGCTGGAAGAGAGCTTGAGGCCATCTGGTCCAGACTTGAACAAGAATCCCTTCTAGAATACACCTATCAAGAGGTCACCCAACCTTTCCTTGAAAACCATGAGCAAGGAGGAACATGCCAACTTTCACCTTTGGAGGCCTGTCATTGGGTTGCTCATAGGGCAGTTTCCATCCATCGCTACTAGCTGTGACTGCCAAGTACTATCTATGTGACTTTGGCCAAATCAGTCGGTCAGTGAGCATTTATTAAGTGCTTACTATGTACCAATCTCTGTTCTAAGCACTTGGAATACAAATGTAAGCCAAAAAAAAAAGAAAGAAAGAAAGAAAGATAGTCCCTCCCTTCAAGTAGCTTACATTCTAACGGGGGAAGACAAAAAAGAAAAGGACCTGAAAAGTGGGGGAGGGGCAGAGGAAGGTAACCAGTTGGGGGCAAAATCCAGAGGAGAAGGGATGACTGGCTAGAGGCCCTTCCCCAAAATGGAGTTTCTGGGAGGGATTCACCCATGGGAGAAGATGACCACAGTGAGGTAGAGGGAGAAGGCAGCTGAAGAAAGTCACTTAAATTCTCTGGGCCTCAGTTTCCTCATCTGTATGTAACAATCTCTGCCAAGGGGTCAGCTCGTCCCAAAACCCCAGGGCCTTGTTGTTCTTCCTGGTTTGTGAAGAGAAGAAACTTATGGGAAATTATGCTATTGACTTGGAATCCAAAATTTCCTTCTAGCTGGGTGATAGGCTCTGATCTTGTAGTCCTCCCCATGATTTACAGAACTATTTCACCCTATTGGTTTGACTTTGCTCTTGGTTTGGCCCCTTGATGCCTGCTGGGCTCTATGGCCACCCATAACAGGGCATTGACTGATGTCTAGATCAAAGGCCATAACTTGGGGTCATTTGGCATGGGCAGAGAGAGGCGTCAGAGGTACTGGGAGGTCAAAGAATGAAACCAAGGTCAAATCAGAACAATTTGAGAAACATTTATTAATCAACAACTCAAATGCCTTGTGTATAGAGTTGGAGATAAATAGATGAGAAACAAAATAGTCCCTGCCCTCGATGATCTTTTAGTCTAGTAGAGAAAAAAATTATGTGTATGCAAACAACTATCAGGTGAAGTAATCCACTAACAAGCATTTGTTATGTTCATATTATGTGTCAGGCCCTAGGTTAGGCTCTGGGTATCCAAAGAGACAGTGAAAAGTCCCTGCCCTCAAGGAGTTTACATTCTAGTGGAAGAGGGGAGCCTGTACACATAGAAGTCAATATAAAATAAATAAAAAGTAAATACAAGTCAGGGGAGTGGAGGAGAGTCACCAGGAGATGGGGTGGATCAGAAAGGCTTCATGTAGAAGATGGAGTTTGAGCTAAACTTTGAAGGAAATGAGGGATTTTGTGAGGCAGAAGCGAGAAGGCAATGCATTCCAGGCATGGAGCCAGCCTTTACAAAGGCAAGATGAGAGGCAGAACATCACATGAGGAACAGGAAACAGGTCGGTTCAATTAGAGCATACAGTTTTAACATTCATGCATTATAAACCTGAAAGGTGGGCTGGAATCATATTGGAAATGATGAAACACATGGGAAAGCTCACTCAGAGGAACTCTGTGACCTTGGGAAAATCACTGCACCTCTGTTTGCCTCAGTTTCCTCATCTGTAAAATGGGGATCATGATAGCAACTACCTCCTAGGGTTGTTGTTAAGATCAAATAAGATAATAATTGTAAAGCACTTTAGCACAGTGTCCGGCACATAATAGGTGCTATATAAATGCTATCTATCTGTCTATCTATCTATCTACCTACTTATTGACCTATCTATCTAAACATCTATTATTATTCATTAGAAGTAAAAGTAACCTGTCTGACTCCAGGCTGAGTACCACCTAAACTTTTAAATCCCTTCTTTAAGTAATGTCATGGGTTCTAACTAGGGTTTGCAGCACCTCCCCATGCCACTGGCTTATTCACCACCCTAGACAGGAATGGAGTCTTGGCATCAGAATGCATCCCCTGCTTACCTGGGGATTGGCACACCTGTGCATGCAGGATTGTTTATTTTCCTATTTTCCAATCCTAGGCTGCCTCTCAGACAATCAATAAGGGAAAGGCAGACTTGTGGCCCTCTGCTCAAGTTCTGTGGTCCTTTACTGAGCTAGGCATCTCTCAGGGCTCTCAGCTCCAGTAGGGGAGGAAATAGAAAGAACTAACATCAAGTCTTTTTTTTTTTTTCCTAGCATCTCAAAAATGAAACAAATAAACAAAAAAACCAAACCAGCCCTACTGGACACAAATCACCTTTAGTGTTCACAAACGCTAGTATGTTTCCTATGCTGAGCCTTCAGAACCCTAACACTGTCTCTGCTCTCCACCTCCATCCTCATCTACCTGTGCTTTCCGACCCCATCCCTGGCATTACCTCCACAGCTAGCTCTGTCGCTGCACTCTGTGTCCTTCCCTCCTATTCTCTCTTTTTCTTATCCCCGAACAACCGCCTTCACACAATTGGAGTTTATCCTTATTTAGAGTAATTTTTGGCTGGTCTCATTCACATGGGAACATTTTATTCTAGGCCTTGGATAAACCAGGACCCTGAACTAGGTCTGAAGGGCGCCCTGGATTCTGAGTGTCTCCATGGTTTCCCACTGGCCACCCAAGGTCTGCAGCTCAGAGGGATTTAGCTCCTTCCTTTCTGATTAGGTTTAGCTAGAGGAAGAAATCCAATTTTCCTGGGTGAAACCAAGGGGGTAGGATGGCTTCTCCCAGCCCAGGATGAGGAAGCCCCTTGACTGTCTCACCTCTTCTCAGCCGATGTTATCTTGGACAAACCCACTGCTGCCTCGGGCTCACTCATATCCCCACTTACACCTGCTACCCACACCCATTCCTCCGCTCACTGCCCCCTAGTCTAGAGGATTGTCCTACCCCCTCTCCCCACCAAAGAGACAGTAAGAGAGGCTCCTTCCACACAATTGGCTGAACCTCAGGAGGAGTGAACCTGTCGGTCTTCCCAGCCCCCCCCCCCCCCTCCCCCCCCCCCCCCCCCCGCCACCGCCCCCGCCCCCCCCCCCCCCCCGCCGCCCCCCCCGGGGGGGGGGCCCACCCGGCCCCCCCCCCCCCCCCCCCCCCCCCCCCGCTTCTGAAATCCATGTCGGGCCTTTCAGGAGCTTTTACCATACCTCAGCCCAGAGCTATGTTGCAGCACCCCCTCCCCTAAACCTTTCTTTTCTGGAACCCAGAGGTCCTTTCATTCCTTTCATCATCTTTCCCAAGGGAGTCTCCTCTCTGCCCCCCCCCCCCCCCCCCCCCCCCCCCCCCCTCCAGTTTTCTCTAATTATTCTAAGGGATCAGCCTGAGACACTGCCCCCCTGGCGTAATTGATGATCATCCCCCTCCCTTTTCTCCCTCTATCCCTCCTTCCTTATAGCCTCTTAGCTTAGCCTCTGAGCTTCCTTTCCTCCTAAATCCGCAAGCAAGCAGAGAGGTTGTGAGCTCAGTTTCCCTTTGCCCAGGCTCCTGGCTGGGCTGGACTAAGCTGAGCTCTGGGCAGGCCAGCCCCTTGCTCCTTTTCTCTCGCTGCAGGTGGGGTGCAAACAGGTGAAGCTTGAGGCTTCTCTCTGACAATAGACATCACCCCATTGCATCTTTAGACATGCGTTCTAGGGGAAGCCCCAGCTGTAACCCTGAAGGTCAGGAGTTGCAGGGGCTGGGGCCAAGAGCCTGGGACAACCCAGCTTACATTGGGCCCCCCTCACCACCTGCAACCCTGAAGATTTGCACCATCTCTGGTCCTTTATCAAGTCCGCCTGGAGAGAAGCCCAAAGGTGGGCCCCTCAAGAGGGCACCTCAAGCATCAGGCATAGACTGCTGTCGCCACATGTGTTTCCACATCTGTCGTGGCATCCGAGGTAGCTGAAGGAAAGTCCCCTCCCTCCATTAACTAGGGGAGAGGGAGGGACTGGGAACTAAATGGGAAGGGTGAAGGGGGGGTACATGATCTCAGTAGAGGGAGTGTCAGTTTGAGGGGGCCAAGAGCCCAGGAGGTTACTGTTGAGTTATTGTGCTCAATAGTGCTGTAGTGGGGTACTATGAGTTGGGGGGAGGTAACTACAAGCTTACAGTAGGACTATGAGTTCATTGGAAAGATGTGCATGAAGGACTGTAAGCTCAGGAGGTGTGATCTTGGTGGAGGGAATGTGAGCTCAATGTGGTGGGGGGGGCTGTGGGCACTAGGATCAGGGTCCATGCCTGAGCTATTGCCCCCAAGACATCAGAGAATGGGGTGGGAAAGCAGTGGAGAATCTAATGAATGGCATTCTAGGGGGGAAGCCAGGGCCCCCCAAAGATGGGATTTGGGTTGGTGTAGAGGGGGGCATCAGGAGAGGTTGCCTTTTGACCACATCTTTGGTGACTTTTGCTTAGAGCATCAACCCTCTGGGGAGGGAGGATAGCCTAAGAGATAGACCAGGTTTGGGAAGGGGGCACAGGAGGCTGGGAAGGATGGATGGGTCAATGTCCACGGGATTCTACTTCTCTGCACCCCTCAGTATGTTCTCCCTGCCCCTGCTCTGTAGGACTTTGGGGTACAACACTAACAGAGAACATGGCAGAAAACAGAGAACTTTACGTCAAGACCACCCTGAGAGAGCTGCTGGTGTATGTGGTGTTTCTAGTGGATATCTGCCTGTGTGAGTAACAGCTGGATGTAAAGCATCTGACATGAAGCCTCTTAAAGTTGAAGTTCAAATGTTCTCTGTTCTGCATGGTACAGGTGTAGGCTTAGCCTTGTAATTAGAAACTCTGGGGGCAGCTACTTAGCACAATGGATAGAGCACCAGACTGGAGTCAGGATGTCCTCAGACACTTCCTAGCTGTGTGACTCTTGGCAAGTCACTTAACCCCAATTGCCTCAAAAAAAAAAAAAAAAGAATAGAAGCCCTGTAAAGGAAATGAAAGTCTAGGATTTCTGGAACTGTTAAGAGAAATATTGTTTAAACATCTACCCAGTAGCAGTGTAAGAGTCTTGTTGAGAAGAGGAAGGGTTCTCCTAGGCTTCTAGGTTCAGTCCCCAGCACAGTTCCTGGCACATAGTAGGTGTTTGAAAAATGCTTAATGATTGATTATTGATTGATTGATCTAGAGCCGGGATGGACCTGGGAGGACACAGAATCCACCCTCCCTCATGTATGATATATAGATATATGTAGATGAAGAAACGACTTACCCATGGTCACCCAGGTCTTGTCTTTAAAGGGGAGAAAATTCTTGATGGGAAAAAGATAGTCATGAGAATTTCACCCTGAAATCATAAACTGTTAACTGAATAAGGTGCATTAGATATTATTCAGCATAATGCACACTCACTCCTTCCAATCCCATTTATAGATGAGGAAAATGAGACCCAAGGACATGCAACCGGTTAATGACTGAGCTAGTTTCTCAAAGTCAGCTCTCTTGACTCTTAATCTGGATTCTCTCCACCGTACTACAACTGACTTGAGGGAATTTGATTCCAAAGTACTCGCCTCAGAAAAATGTGATCTAAGGTCTAAGATGAGAAGAATTGACCAGGAAACCAAGGAACAGAACATGAAAAGAAATGTGGTTCTGGTTCAGGGCTTTCAGTAGATATTCATCCAACTGTACCTAGCCCACATCTCTCCATCTTTTCCATTTTGGGGTAGATATTCATCATTCCAGATTTAGTTCCTTTCTGTGGTACATGAATGTCTTAAAAAGCTGTTTTTGCTAAACCATTTTAAAAAATGATAGGTGCATATATAAGTCATCATAAGGACCAGCTGCTTGGTAAGCACATTTGGGTGAGCTCTTATGGGGGACAAGGGAGTAGGGCCTGAGACCAAGAATCCATGCCGTCCGGGGACCTTCCCTCAGGTTTCCTGTGCTCACACTCACATGGAAATTTGTGCTCTGCGACTGTGGGGAGTGAACGTTTGCTACAGGCCTCTTGAGTGCAGGGAGTGAAAAGGCAAGAGACAGGAATTGCAACATGCTTACTGTACAATCTTCTTTTAGCAAATGATGGATGGAGCTATTGTTTTACTTAATCATCATTAGGAGAACATGTCTTGTCCCAGCCTTGACTACTGACCCTCCCTCCTCAGCTACAGTGTCTTCAGCCCTGGCTTCTCAGCATTCTATTTCTAGCCTCAGGTACAGTGTGCTGTAAAGAACAATGCGGATAGCTCTCCAGAAGTGTGGACATTGTGGACACCACACACACCCTCTGGGAGTGTCATTTGGACTCTCTAGATAGAGTGCTCAAAGGAAGCCTGGAGTTAAGAAGACTCATCTTCCTGAGTTCAAATCTGGCCTCAGACACTTCCTAGCTGTGTGACCCTTGGCAAGTTACTTAACCTTGCTTGTCTGAGTTTCCTCATTTGTAAAATGAGCTGGAAAAGGAAATGGCAAACCACTGCAGTATCTCTGCCAAGAAAACCCCAATGGGGTCACAAAGAGTTGGACAGGACTGAAAATGACTGAACAACTTATTCTTAGCAGAAGCTGTCTGTGATTCTTGCATAAAGTAATGATGTTGTAAGCTTCTAGGACACAATTTTGAAAGGGCGCTCACTGAGGGGGGGGTAGATCTGAGTGATTTATCAGGGAGACTGAATATGGGAATCTCAGCCATCATGGAGTTCATGAGGGGTGGAATTCCCTCTGATGGAAAGAATTTAGTGGGTAGGCTGGGAGGGGGCTTTGAAATAAGAAAAGTCAAAGGAGCTCATTCCTGGGGGAGCTGGAGAAGTTCCGGGGAAGATGGCACTCACTGTCAAGAGGCCCCATGGCTACCAGTAAGGACAGGTCCAAATTTAAGCTAATCATAATAATAGCTAATGCTTATAAAGCACTTTAAGACTGGCAATGTGCTGTGTACAGATATGATCGCACTTTATCCCCACAATAACTCTGTGAGGGAGGGACTATTATTATCCACATTTTACAGAAGAGGAAATTGAGGCTGACAGATTAAGTGACTTTGCCAGGGTCATATAGCTAGTCAGTGTCTGAGGCAGGATTTGAACTCAGTCTTCTGAATTCCAAGTCCAACACTGTATTGCAGAACTGCCCGATTATCAGGGAGGGATCTGAGCTCTTCACTAGAGAGAAGAATCAGCATGGTCCAAGGTGTTCAAGGTACATTAGAGAAACGGAACCAGATAGAAAGAAACAATTGGAAACAAGGGGAGGACTCCCCTGGGGTTGGCTTGGTTTGTCCTTGAGCTACATTTATTTCGTAGGGATTCTCCCCAACAGTCTGCTGCCTGATGGGGTTGGAGTGGGAGAGGAAGCCACCAGCAGTACAGCCTAGAACATGGAGCATCCTATGCTGTATGACAGATGGCCTGGCCTGGGTGTGCTTGAATCCTGACTCTGGAACTTGCTGGCCCTGGGTTAGTCATTGTCAAATAGCTGAATGATGTCATAAGTAAGAAGAATGAGATTTGGCCTCCCAGGGCAGCACAAAGAACCACATGTGGAAGGTGCAGGGATGAGAGTTTCTGTTTAACAAAAGGAATCTTGATACAATGATACAATCCAAAACCGGAGCAGACCTTTTGCTGCAGGTCTCTAAGCAAAGGCAGACAGCCCTTTGTCAGGGATGTTGGGGTGAAAGTTTCTGCTCAGTTCCAGGTTGGGCTGGATGACCTCTATATTCTGTGTAATCCTCATTTTCTGTGATGTCATTGCCAAAGGCAGGGCCCAGGTCTCCCTGGGCAGATGGAGCATCTCCTACACCCTTCCTACCCCTATCTATCCCCACCCAAACCTAATTTTCTGTTGTTTGCATTAGGGCTTCTCTTTGTGTTCCTGGGGTGATGGATGGAAGCTTTTGTTGGGGGAGGAATTGTAAAGGCCTTTGTGGGGGGAACAATAGGTATTTGTTATCTTCTAGGTGCACCTGGGAAGCTAGGCTTTGTGTTGGGGGGAAGGTTCAGGGCCTGTGCAAGGCCAAGTCTGGTCACCATGGAGTTGAGAAGAAGTGGGGGGTGGAGGGATGTGCTCTGGGCTTTTGGTGATTCATCCTTAAACATCAAATAGTGGCAAGTCAATGTTCTTTCCTAAGATTTAGAGTTCGAAGTGACCATACAGATTTATCTTGTCCAACCTCCTAATCTGTTGATATGGAAACCAAGAGGGAATGGAGGGTTTGCCAGGCTTGACAAATGATGGAGCTGGGCTTCTAGTCCCTGGCTCCTGCCTCTAGATCCAGTCATTATCTATCTATCTATCCCTGGACAAACTGGTTCAAGCATAGCCCTTGGATGGAGGAAGTGCATGCTTTTTTGTTCCTTCATTCATTGGTCAGAAGGAGTCATCTTTGATTCCTTTTGGGGACTCAAAGAATCTCAAATCAGAAAAAGAGGTAAAAATGAGATTTTAGAATTAGGTAACAAAGTTCCTTGATCCCGTGCCCTCCTCTTCTAGGCCCTTTTCCATCTCTCACTCACTCTTCAATTACCGATCTTTCACTTTGGGCGATGTGATTCTGTTAAGATGATGGACTGGGTACAACCATCATGCCACTCATTGCCAACTTGTCTCCATGATGACCTTACCTCACGTACATTTGTCCAGTTTTCCTGTGGCCCTAACCCTGGCTTCCTACTTCTGGTTTTCCTCAT
This sequence comes from Vombatus ursinus, assembly GCF_900497805.2. Taxonomy (NCBI): domain Eukaryota; kingdom Metazoa; phylum Chordata; class Mammalia; order Diprotodontia; family Vombatidae; genus Vombatus; species Vombatus ursinus. The sequence continues at coordinate 913,166 of NW_020954907.1, read as the reverse complement.
TTATAGAGATTCTCCTTAGCTATTCTGCTGGTTCTGGGTTTGATGGCATTTCATAGAATCATAGGTTTTATTACTTTTTAATCTTTAAATTAAATTTCATTTGATTTTCACCTTCCCTCTCTCTCCTACCTCTTTCCTTCCCCATTGAGCAAGCAAGGAAAAATAATACCCCTATTACAAACATTTATTGTCAAACAAATCATATTCCTGCATTAGTCATGTTTTACACACACACATACACACACACATACACACACACACACACAGAAACTGATGTCTCAATCCATGCTGTGAATCCATCATCTCTTTTTTGAGAGGTGCATGGCATGTTTCATCACGAATCCTTTGGTGTTGTGTTTCATCATTGGGTTGAATCTTAGGATTTAGACCTGGAACAACCTTGTCATTCTGGTTAGCTGGCTCTGTTTCTCTTGCTGTCCTGCTTCCGCAGTTTCAGCTTGAACTTTATTCTTTGTATCTGCCTCCTTGTATCTTCTCAGTGATGACGGACAGGAAGAGGAAATGTCCCCTTTCACACATACATAGTGAAGACTGTGCCTTTTCCAGCCAAAATCATATAAACCAGAATGAATGAGCATAATTTTGTAAACACCTAAGACCACATGGCTGGGGTACGTTTCATTAGCTGATGCTGCCCTGCCTTCCTCTGAAAGCAGCCAGCATAACCAAAGAAAACCAGCGACAGGAACACCGGCACACTGGTGACATGTTTTGAGTTGGCAACTTATCTTGGTGGTACAGCTAGGACTATAAGAAAGTTTCTAAATATAAGAAGCTCAGGAAACGACTTCAGTCAAATTGAGATTCAGTCCCCAAATATCTTATATTTGGAGAGGTTTTTTTTTAAAATCCTCCCCCCAACCCTGGTTCTGATGCCACTGGGGATAGCATCTGGGAAATTTGTTTTGTCTTATGTTTTCTGAGGGGATTAGGATCTCCAGGCAGGAGATTAATTTGTTCCCACCTCTCTGGAGGAAGTTGAGAGGAAATAAAGGCTTGGTCAGATCCAGAGTAGGAAATTTGAGTTGTTTCTATTTCTCCTTGACCCCATTTGGGGTTTTCTTGGCAGAAATACTGGAGTGGTTTGCCAATTCCTTCTCCAGCTCATTTTACAAATGAGGAACTGGGGCAAACAGGGTTAAGTGACTTGACCAGGGTCACACAGCTAGTAAGTGTCTGAAGCAAGATTTGAACTCAGGAAGATGAGTTTGTTTGGTTCTAAGCCCAGTGCTCTACCCATTGCACCACCTAGCTGCCCAGAGTAGAGAGTAGTCAGAGAGAAATGTTGGCCTTGAAGGATTCTATTTATTGAGCATAAAAAGTCCTGATCTCTCTTAGATTCCTTACTCTTCCACATCATGTTCTTCACTCTTGAATTTCTTCTTCATTCACTTTGCAGCAAAAAAAGAAGATTAAACCTATTTTCATACTACATCACTCCATGTAATAAGTAATTTTGATACGTATTTCACATTTAACATTTTAGAAGAGAAGAAAATCATTAGTAGAAAGCTTCATTCACAGAATTCATCTCACACAGAAACACCCTAGGGTTTTGCAAAGCATAGTTTAAGAAACCACGATTCAATTGAAATAAATTCATTTTACAGATGAGCAAAGTGGGGCCCAGAGAAGGAACAACTGAGATAGCATCACAGAGCTACCTAGTGGAAAAGCAGAACATCTTTCAGCTAATGTCTGAGGCTTCCCCCCTATTTCCATCTTAAAGAATCTACACTTTGGGAAGAGAGTTCTCTATCGATATTACATTCTGTCTCCTTCCCCAGCTCTCTGTTTATACCACTTGATGTCCCATCTATTTCTTTGGCTTGAGAGTCAAAAGAAATTCCTGTGGGAATTCCCTCACATTTTGGTGGCAACCATAGGTACTGTCATTAACTTGTGCCCTCCCACTGCTTTTGCCAAGCTTGGATATCAATGCTCTGCAATCTTACTTCCCTCTAGTGGTGTTTAACAATTGGCTCTGGAGGAAAAAAATTGTATGAAGGGCACATTTAAAAGTTTAATTTGTACCATTAACATTTCCTCTATCACTCTCTTAAATATAGATAAATCAACCAAATAATAAATGAAGCCTGGATTTGCACACTGAAAATGTAACAATTGATGTGCCTGAGAGCCTGCTCCAGCACACCCCTGCTGCCATCTTTACCAGTCAACTGAAATGCATCCTTCCAAGGTTATCAATGACTTCTTTATTGACAAATCTAAGGGCTTTTTCTCAGGCTTTGGCAGCCCCTTCTTCTGGGTACTCACTGCTCCCTCCACATCCTCCTGGTTCTTTTCCTATCTTTCTTTTCAGTCACTTTTCAGTCACTTCTGCTGGTTCAGGTCCTCACCATTCCAACAGTGCCTCCTCTCTAGCTCAAGAGGAGTGTCCTCACCCCTTATCAGGGGTCCTAGTTTTTTAGTGTGGCCATGGCCATGCTTCTCAGGATCCCTGTCGCAAACCTTAATTTAGAGAGAGTGGCAAGAATGAAAATGCTATCATAGAGGCCAGACAGTTCATCCAGCCAATAAAACAGAGTGTATGCTTAGTCCTAGTGCCAATCCCCATGATGGTATTCTAGGACAATGGTGACTGCAGGACAGTGATGACAAGCCTTGACAGTGAGCCTTTAGGTCTCTGAGTGGCATAATGGCCATATAGTAAAAGGTATGGAGGTGTGGTGGGGGGTACAAACAGACCGAGACCTAGATTGTTAGAATGTGAGTGGATTCACATCACATTCTATGCTGTTTGAGGGGGCAAGAAAGTGGCAGATGAGCAGTCTTCATTTTGGAGAGTATGAAGGGAAATTAATTCAAACTGAGCCTCTACCCCAATGATGCCCCTTGTCAGAGCTATCCTTCTGGCATGAACTCCCAGAGTCAGGTCAAGCTTTGACCAGACTCCTCATCCATTCTCTTCTCTACCCTGGGCTCCAGGGATTTACCCCTCTGTTCCTTTCTCAGTTGCCACCACCCTTGGTTCTGACCAGAGTTTGTCTCCTCCCATTTACCTATAGATAGAAATACAGTCTCTCAGCTTTTTGTCTCTTCTCCTCTTCTCTTCTCTACTCTTCTCTTCCCTCCTATTCCTAACAAAAGTTTATTGGTCCTTAGTAGTTCTCAAGAGATGTCCTGTTTTAAGTACCAAAGACGAACTATATGTAGCCTGAGGTTCAAGCCTGGTCATTTTCATAAGACTGTCCTCATTGGTGGAGAGAATGATTACTTGTGAATTCGCTGCTCCTAGCCTGTGTGAGGGGGGAGTGGGAAAGAGTCTGGAATCACAATAATCATTCTCCCCACTGATGGGGATAGCCTTATGCAAATACTCCATGATTGAACCTTGGGTTACACACATAAACAGTGTGAGTGGGAGAGTAGAAAGAGAAAAAAGGATCCCAAAGTATTTCAGCATTACAACAAAGTATTACAACAAAGTCTTATAGCTAAAGTTCTCCCTGGCACACTGGCATGCAAATGCAGATGGGTTTGATCTGTCTTAGGTTTTTTTGTTCATCTATAACATCTCTTTTTTCATTCTTATCATAGGAGCAAGTTAGCTCTTCCCAACATGACTTCATATCTGTATTCACAATCCTAGGGCTTGGGGTCTTAGTTCTGTCTCAAAGATTAACTCCTGCATGCCCTCCCTTCTTTTTCTCCCTTGTATATAGACCTTATCAGGCAAACAGGCTCAATCAAATGCTATTTTGGGGCTATGGGGATGCTAAGGACTCTAGTAAGATTCACCTACATCTCAGAAAACTCAGACTCATTGGCTAGTTGATGTTCACAAAGGAAGGTTTCTTTTAGGATCTCCTCATATGTCAGGACAGGGGTTTGGGGGTCATTGTGCCTCTCTGGCTATCAATGATAATCAATAAGGAGTAATAGGATACTGAAATAAAACTGGTGAGAATCTTTGGAAGAAGTGACCATGATGTTTTTGAGTCCATAATTGTTGAGGAGGGAAAAGTCCACTCCAACCTTGGATTTAGGGGGAACAATTTTTAAAATATTCAGAGAAAGGATGGGTAGGGTCTCATGATCTACAATTCTATGGGGGAAATTGGTATAAGAAACCGGGGAATCTTTTCAGAATTAAATTCCAACAATATAAATAATTCTGATGAGGAAGGGGAGTTGTCTAAAGAGAGGGATGTGGATGCAGAAGAAATTCATTTTTTATTTAATAAAAATGTGTACAAGATTTGGAATTAAGGGCAGTCTATGGAGGATAAATACTTAAAGAGTGAGCAGTCTAGTAGAGTGTCAGAACTGTTAAAGTTCAGAAGGCACCAAAATCTGTAATAAACATTAAAGACTATAAAAAAGAGGGGGATTATTTTTAAGTACAGATAAGGTAGTCCTTAATCAAACTTGATGTATCTTCCTTATATAAGCTATGTTGGGACAAAAAAAAAAAGGTCAGAGAAGTGATTAAGGCAGATAGGATGGATGATGATAATGGATGATGGCAAGAAGACAAAATTACCCCACTTTTATTTTGCTTTTATTTGCCAAGGAGAACCATTTTGGGAATGGATGGAATAAAAATAATTAACAGGAAATTGAAACCTCAGATAAGTGAGAAGCTGGTCAGAGAATACTTAGCTACCCTTAATGAATTCAAGTCAGTAGGCTCTGATAAACTATATACCGGAGTAATGAAAAAAACTTGAGGATATAATTAATGAGCCATTGACAACGATCTTTGAAAAAAATCCTGCAGACCATGAGCTGTCACACAAGACTGCATACGGGAAAATGTTATCTCGATTTTCAAAAAGAGAAAGCGAGTGGATTCTTTAGACTATAGGCCATTGAGCTGGTATTGATCCCTGGATGCATTTTAAAATATATTGTTAACAGGACAAACATTAAAAGAAAAGCTGATGTCACTTAGAAACAGCATGTGTTTGTGTTGGGGCGGGAGTGAAAGGGGCAGGAGATACGATTAGGTCACTGTAGTTTTCTCTTGGGCCAGAAATAGATGATGGTAGACTAAGGCAATTTTTTCCTTCCTTTCTTCCTCCCTCCCTCCATCTGTCCCTTTCCTTCCTTCCTTTCTTCCTTTATTCCTTTTTTTCTTTCTTATTGGGTAGGGTTCCTAGATTGATTCATTTAGAGAATCTGTAGATAAGCTGTACTTGGATTTCAGATAGTCAGCTGACAAAATCTTTCACACTGTTCTTATGGACAAGATGGAGAGATGTGGGCTAAATCTCAGTTAAGTTGGGATTCAGAACTGACTGAATGTCTGGTCCAAAGAGTAATTAATGATCAGTTTTAATCTTGAGAGAGGTCTCTGGTAGAGTATCCCAGGAATATGTACTTATCCTTATCTAGTCAAAATTGTGATTTTATGAAAAATGACTATATAAAGATAGGCATGTTTATTAAATTTGTGGATGACACAGATCAAGAAGGAATAAACTAACACATTATATAACAGAATAGGGTTCCAAAAATATCTTAGCAGGGTAGATAGAACATTGGGCTTAATCTTAAGATGAAATTTTATTAAGACTAATATAAAGTCTCATTTTACAAATAGAAGACTGAAGCATAGCTAGATGATGATTCATGCAAAAAAAAGAAAAGAAAGAAAAGATCCGGGGGCTTTATTGTAGTAGAAGCAAAAAATGAGCCATCAGTATGACAAGACAACTACAACAATTTAATATGTGATTCAACAAAAATTTATGAAGTCATTGCTCTGAGTAAGGCCCTGAAATATCATATCCAGAATAAGAAGTTGGTCGTATTGCTGTATGCCTTCATCAGACCACATCTGGAGTATTGTGTTCAGTGTGGGACATGACATTTTAGGATAGCTTGGAACATGTCCAGAAGAGAGAAGGCAGGATGAAAAAGATTCTGGAAAGTATGCTTGTAAATATCAGTTGAAGGAATTGGGAATTTCTTTTAGAAGAAAGAAGATGGGGTGGGGGAGGGTTGGGATATAATTGTTGTCAAAGTACTTGAAGAATCGTCACGTGTATGAGGAATTAGATATAGGATCATAAATTTAGGCTAAAAGTGACCTATGGAAGCCATACCATTCAAACCTCTCACTTTATAGATAAGGAAACTGATGTCCAGGGAAGTTAAATGATTTGCCCAGGTTCACATAGATAGCACATAGAAGAGCCAGGATTTGAACCCAGATCCAGTTGACTCCAAATCCATTGTTCTTTCCACCATACATTATTTGTTCTGCTTGGCCCCAGAGGGCAGAACTAGAAGTAATGGGAATAGATTTCAGCTCTAAATAAGGAAAAAATATCCTCATAAGTAGAGCTATCCAGAAGTTGAATGAACTGCCTTAGGAAGTAGGGAATTCCCCATCCTTTACTGGTTGTCTTCAAGCAAAAGTTGGATGGGGGATATTGCTAGGGATATTGTAGAGAAGACTCCTGATCAAGAACTCATTGGCCTAGACATCAGAGGTCCCTCACAAGTCTGAGATTCTATGATTTTTATGCTGGCCCAATTAGGGTATACAGGATCCTAAAGTTCTCAAGGTTTAGCATGAATCATGAATTTCTCTGGGCTCTTCCTCATCACCATATCACCTTGCTTCCTCAAGACCTCCCATGAGAATGATGTCTTTTCCTCAAAACTACTCCAAGCTGTTTTGGGGTGCCATTTGTTTGGGCTCTCTGGATTGATGGTCAATTCTTCTAATCCCAGGCTTATTCTCAACCAATTAGGAAGCGTTTTGTTGGCATGGCTCCTTTGTGGGGTTCTACCCATCTAATTACATGTCTTCCCTTCTATGCCTTAAAGTTGGGAAAGAGATAGAAAAAACTAAGAAAGTTTTTCCTATCATATAAAAAGTCAGAATAATTTAACCCAATAAACAGGTCATTCTCAAATTTTCAGCCAAACCCTTTATAGTTTACTGTAGCTCCCTGATCCCAAGTTCTCAGTGATTGCCCAGGATAGGGGACGGGGGTCACTAAAATTCACTGGCCTGAGGATTTGAGTGGTAGTGAAGGTGAATGGGTTGGGGTGCCCTATAGCTCCCTGGCCCAGGCTCCCAATTTTGACCAAGGACAAGGGGGTAATTCCAGAACCCAAAGGAAATAATTTTGACAAAAGTATAAGGCAGCCTCCTTTCTTGCCCAAAGGGAGCAAACTTACAGAACCCATTATCTCAAGAGATGGTATAGCCTAGAAAAAAGAGACAGCTCCAGGATGAGTAGAAAGATATTCTAGGACAACCAAATCATAAGGACTTATTGATGGATGTTTGAGGGGATCCTTGAAAGGAAAGACCTGACCTCCCTAATTTATCTGCTGGTCCCTTCCACCACTTCATGGATAGATGGAAATGTCCAGGCTGGGACCAAGAAACCAATTTCCCTATTGCTTTCCAGTGACTTATGGAATGACCAGCTCCAGTGCTTATTACTACACCAAAGTGATGTCAGAACTCTTCTTACAAACCCCATCTGCTACTGGAGTCTCCTTCCAGACCATCACCAGCATGAAAGACTTCTGGGGCGTGAGTTTGGCCAGTATGGGAGGAAGGCAAGGCAAGGCATTGGGTCAAGAGCCATGTGGGGTTGGTTTGAAGGATCAGGCCAGGGACAAGTCTGTTCCTCGATCATTTGATAGCCATGGGTCACAGTAGTCAGATTGATGGGGGCAGGGGTAAGCCTGGGGATGAGCTTGGGTGGGTCATCCTCTTCCCCACTGGAGTTCTCGAAATAAAGGCCTGGTGACTACTTGTCAGGTATATTTTAATGGGAATTTTTTGCAGGCATGGGTTGAATTAGATGGATTTTCCAGTCCTGAAATTTTGTGATTCTGTAATACTTAGGTGTTAACTGCTCTGGGTTACTCCAGGTTGCTCTGGGCATCAGACTGGGGAATGGGTGTTAGATTGGGAAGTACAAGGCCAAACCATTCCCCCACTCCTGGGCCTGCCCTTGCTTCAGTTTGCCCAGGGCCCATTGCTTGACAGCCTCTATTGGAACAAGTGGTATAACAACCAGAGCCTGGGCCAGAGCACACACTCATTCATCTACTACGAGAACCTACTCCTGGGTGTTCCAAGGCTGCGGCAGCTCAAAGTGAGGAATGATTCATGTGCTGTGCATGAAGATTTCCAAGAGGACATATTGGGCTGTTATGATGTCTACTCTCCAGACAAGGAGGACAGGCTCCCTTTTGGACCCCTCAATGGCACTGCGTGAGTGAGACCCCTTTGTCCTGAGCAAATAGAAAGGGGATTTTCATCCAATCCAGGTATACTGAAAGATGAAATGGGAACCAGGCAAGAGCAAGTTGCTTTTTTTGAGCTTTGGAGAGTTTCAAGAAGAATGGAGCTAGGGAAACAGAAATAATGAGGGGACCCTTGATTTGGGGGAAGAAAATAGGGGATGGGGGGAAGAGGATGGAGTTATGGGGATGAAATCATGGGGAGTGGGGAGAAGATAAAGGATAGAGGGATAGAGATGGGGGGATAGGGTTGGTGTTACTTCATCAAGAGTGGTCATATCATCATCATCATCATCATCATCATCATCATCATCATCATCATCATTTTACAAAGTAGACCAGGAGCTCTGGGGGATGTCAGATTTAAGCAAAGCATTAGATGAATTTGGAAGTGGTTGAATGATTAGACCTAAAGAAAAATGATTAATTGATCAATGTCCACTTGGAAGAAAGTTTCTACTGGAGCGTCATAGAGACTTCTTCTCAGTCCTGTTTTGTCCAACAGCTTTGCCAATGGATGAAAAATTGGGATGCATATAAATATGCATGATGGAGTTCATATTCAAAAAGATCTCAAGAAGTTAGAAAATCAAAAAATCAACTGCAAAATTCCAGGATGGGGGAAGTGTATATTGACAAGCATTCATGTGAAAAAAAAATCCCTTTTCGCAATGGACTGAAGCTCAACATGGTTTAAGAATGTAACATGACAGTTAAAAATCCTTAATCTGCATTAAGAAGCTTAGTGTCCAGGACTAGGGAAATTAGTATCCTCTTGCTCTCTTTTTCAGTCAGAACACATCTTGAGTATTATGGTAAGTATTGGACAGCACGTTTTAGGAAGGACATTAAAAACCTAGGGTGGATCCACTGGATGGTATCCTGGATAGTGATGAGACCAGAGATTATACCATACAAAAATTGGTTGAAGGAATTGAGGATGTTTAGCCTGAAGAAGAGGAGATTATGGGGTAATGGGGAGAGAGGGACATGGTAGCTGTCTTTAAATATTTGAAGGTCTAAGTGGAAAGAGGGATTAGATTTATTTTGCTTGGCTCCAAAGAGCAATACTGAGAAGTAGGTAGATGTTCCTGAAAGGTAGGTTGAAGCGCCATATTGAAAGGCTTTCTAACAATTAGAGCTATCCCAAAGTGGAATGGGCTGCTTTGATGGGTAGGTACTTCCCCATTACTAGAGAGTTTTCAAGCATCAATTTAATGGGGGGATCTTGGCCCAGGTAGAGGGTTGACTAGATAACCTCTAAAGTTCTTCTCCACTTTGAGAAGGGGCGATGACATCGCAATAGCAGAAAAAGTACATGCAAGAATGGGGGATGGGAGAGATTTACTAATAGGAGGTGTAACCACTGTTAAGAGGAAGGACTGACTCTCCCACCTACTATCACCCATGACAGGTGGACATACCATTCAGAGGATGAACTGGGGGGCTCCTCTCACTGGGGCCAGCTCACGAGCTACAGCGGTGGTGGCTATTACATGGACCTACCAGGGCCCCGGGAGGCTAGTGCCAACGTCCTACGTGGCCTGAAAGATGGGCTGTGGCTGGACCGGGGTACCCGTGTTGTCTTCATTGACTTCTCTGTCTATAATGCCAACATCAACCTCTTCTGTGTGCTGAGGTGGGCCCAGATCCCCATCCCTGAGATTCTATATCTCCCTGAAGCTCTTTCCCCCTCCTTGGCCTACTAGAGGCCCTGTCTCCTTGAAGCCTTTCCCTCTCCCTGGGCTTTGACACTACTCTTGGGGGCTGCCAGTCATAAAGGGCCATTTCTCACCCATCTCATCCCTCAGGCTGGTGGTAGAGTTCCCAGCCACAGGAGGGGCTGTTCCGTCCTGGCAAATCCGCACTGTAAAGCTGATCCACTATGTGAGCTCCTGGGACTTTTTCATTGTGGGATGTGAGATTCTCTTCTGCGTCTTCATCTTTTACTATGTGGTGGAGGAGGCACTGGAGCTGAGGATTCACAAGCTCCATTATCTGAGCAGTGTCTGGAACATCCTGGATATGGTGGTCATTTTGGTGAGGAGGGGGCATGTGTGTCATGCTGGTGGTGGGGTGGGGAGAAAAGTGTTGGCATCCTGCTGGCAGGGGGGTAATGGAAAAGGGTCATAGGCCACCGTGGAGAGCAGGAGAGGACTCCCCATCATCGGTCCAACCCCTTTGCGTTACAAATGTGGAAATGAAGGCCCAAGAAGTCTAAGGGACTTGGCCCAGATTGCATACCAGATAGTGTGGGATTGTGCTTGGAGGCCTTTCCAGAGGGGCCCAGAGCGGGACTTTTTTTCACTCCTCCAGATCCTCCGACTTCCCAGTTATTGCTCTCACGGACATCCTGGACGTGGCAGTCACTTTTGCTGGTCAGCATTTTTCTTGTGGGCCAGCATTTCCATACAACCTGTGTGACCCGCCTCATTGCTTCCCTTGTCCAGAATCCTCTGAACATTCTGTAGATTTTTTTCTTCCTGTCCTCTCAGAGCGCCACGCATCATTCTCTTTGCTCTGTTTAAAAAAAAAAAAAAACAACCTCTTCAATTTAGCAATTTAACAAATTTTTACTAATCAATCACCTATTGTGTGCCAAGGACAGTGCTAGGCACTGGTGATATGAACACAGGAAGAAGGAAAGAAAGAAAGAAAGAAAGAAAGAAAGAAAGAAAGAAAGAAAGAAAGAAAGAAAGAAAGAAAGAAAGAAAGAAAGAAAGAAAGAAAGAAAGAAAGAAAGAAAGAGAAAGTGACCTGCCTTCAAGGACTTTACATTTTACTGGGGATAAAAGCATATGTACATAGGCAGTCAATCAATACACACTGAATATGCACCAGGCACTGTGTTAAGCACTGTGAGAACAAAGAAAGGCAAAAATACTGTTCCCTGCCCTCTGAGAGCTTACAGTCTAACCGGGAGTGGGGGGGAGGGGGGAAGAGACAATATGAAAATCACTAGGCATATACAAGATGTATATTGTGTAATCTGAAGGTAATCTCGGAAGGAATATAGTGGTAGCTGGGGCTGGGAAAGTCCTCCCTCCTGCAGAAGGTGGGATTTGTATTTACAGATAAGCCAGTATAAAATATGACCAAGACAACTGAGGGGGTGGGGAACAACTGGGTAAATCAGGAAAGACTTCTTGTAGGAGGTGGTGCTTAAGGGGGCTAGGGTTTCCAGGAGGTAAAGGTGAGGAGGGAGAGCGTTCCAGGCATTGAGGGAATAGAAGTAGATGATGGAATGTTACCTATAGTACCTCCTGTGTTCTGCCAACAGGGAGGAACTGCTGTGCCCTGAACTACCTTCTCCTGTCTACCTGTCTATCTATCTGTCTGTCTATCTATCTATCTCTATCCTATCTCTCTCTTTTCTATCTCTGTCTATCTCTATATATCTATCTCTATATCTGTAGTACGTGTAATTTTTTGCATATAGTTTCTTCTCCCCTTTATCAGGATGTGATCTCCTTGAGGGTAAGGACTCTACTGTTGTCTCTCTTTGTTTCCCCAGAGCTTAATACAGTGCCTGGCACATAGTAAATGCTTAATAAATGCTTGTTGACTGACTTTCTCTCTCCCCTGTACTTGGGGCCTCCGGGTTTCATCTACTCACAGCCAATGGAATGTGGAATTTAGGGCAGCCCAAATGGGATAGATCAAATGATGTATGTAAAGTACTTTATAACCCTTAAAGTGCTCCACAAATGTTGGCTATTGCTACTAAAATTCACCTTGGGACCTCCCTTCTCTAGGTCTAGGTTCCCTGTACCCTATCCCCACCCTAGGGGGCCTTGAAATTGGTCTCCATCTGGGTAAGTTTTTGGACAAGGTAGAAAACTCACTGCTGCCTGTCCAGTCTAAGGGAAGTCCATTGTGCTGGTCTCCACTCGTGGCAGGGGTAGTGCTGCCCACATTCACGTGCCAGGGATTCTGCACCAAAACCCAGGTTCTGATACATTTGGTGCATTGGACCCAAGGAAATGAAGGCCTCTGGCCCTCCCCCATTTGTCAATACTCTTGCAAGTCTTTTGACCTCCGCCTGCCTCAGTCTGCCCTCCCTTCTATCAGCTACCTCTCTTTCTTCCCTCTTCCCCTACTTCTTCCCTGCCTTCTATCCCCTCCCTTTTCTTTCTCCGTTACCCTCCTACTGCCTATATGGCCAAGTTAGATTTCTATACTTAACTGATTATGTAATCAATCCTTGAGCCAAATTCGATGACAGTAAGGTTCAAACAATGCTCATCTCCCTCCCTGCTTTCCCTCTACTGTAACAGGTTTTTGTGCCTCTTCATGTGATGTAATTTACCCTTTTCTGTCTCCTCCTTTCCTCTTCTCCCATTACAATCCATTTTCACCACTTTTTATCATCACATCAAAGTCAACTTATACCCACACCCTGTCTCTATGTATATCCCTTCTAAATGTTGTAATAAAGCTACAGCTCTCAAGAGTTACAAGTAGCATCTTCCCATGTAGGGATGTAAACAGTTTCTCACCAGTCTTTCTAAGGGCTCGCTTTTATGATCCTAGCCCTGTGCCTACCAGCAGGGCTGGGCCAGGACAGCTATCCAGAGTGCTGCACTTGAAGTCCAGGCCATGATATACCCAAACCTGTGCTGACCTTGTCAGCACAGGCTGAAGCTCTCATGCCTATCTGTAGCTTTTTCCTCTCCTTTCTCTTGGTACTGAGCCCATGTTCTCTTCTTATCTTCCAGACATTCAACCAAGACAAGTATGCCCTCCCCCCCCTTGAACCACCAGCTTGTCTGACAAAGGGTACCTTGCCAATTGGTCCCAGAGTTCCTAACTTAACCCCTTCTTTTGGCCTCTTCCTAACCCCAAAGGCTTTCTCTGGTAGTTCATTCATATAATTAAGAAATGATCCCTTTCCTTGCTGTTTGTATAACATTGATATAGCAGCAGCCCCTCAAATTACCAGGACAAGGAATTCAGCTTTGAGACTGTTAATCTTCCCACAAAGGGCTTCTTTTCTCCACCAAGGGCATGGTCCCATCAAGTGTAGCTGCTGCCAATCTTCCACCAATGAACCAGTGCTGTGTTGAATCTTAAAGCCAAGTGGATACTTCTCGAGGAAAGTGAACATTTCTTACTACTGTCCCCAGAAGATGAGCAGGGATACAGTCATGGATTCCTGTGTTGGTGGAGCCACATGGAAGGCAGGGGAGATGGTGTCAAAGCCACCACTAGAGCTGCATCTACTGAGCTATACTGCCCTTTCATTCAGAGCTTGGGCTTCTATCCCCTCCATCCTATTCAGGGTATAGGAGAAGGCGGAGAACTAACTTCATGGTACTGGTATTACCGGTGTAAGGGTCCTTTGATCTCTGACTGCCAGGGTCCCCTGACATCTGACTGCCAGGGTTCCCTGATCTCTGACACAGGCACACTTGAGAGAATAGGAGAGGGTTCAGAAGGTGCTTTTAAGGACATGGCCATTGCTGATCTTGTGACAAATATTCATCAGTACCAAACCCATTTACATCATCTGCCTTGGGCAGTTTGCAGCATGATTGAGCACATGAGACTTCTGTACAGACATATACAACCTAAGGAACACAAAGTAACCAGGGATTATGAGAGGGCTTAGTGGCCACTGACAGAGACCATACATGTAAGGGAGTAGTGGTTGTGAGTTCCCCCTTGTGTGGTAGCAGGACCTAAAGAGACTGGGTCCTCATATTCGACTCTCATGTTCCCTCCCACTCCTGTGACTTTCCGACCATCCCCTTCCTCTTTCCCCAGCTCTCCATTATGGCTGTAGGCTTCCATGTGTTCCGGACCCTAGAAGTGAATCGCCTTATGGGGCACCTCCTACAGCGGCCAAGTGACTATGCCGACTTTGAGTTCCTGGCTTTCTGGCAGACACAGTACAACAATATGAATGCCGTCAACCTTTTCTTTGCTTGGATCAAGGTACGAGCTCCTCCCAGCTCCATAATTGTTCCCTGGGACACCCCTCCCCGCTGCCGCGACTATCCCAAAATCATTCCCTTTGGAGCCCTTCATGCAGGTTACCCCCAATCATCCTCTGCACAAGGACCCCTCCAGGCTAGCCTGTGCTTGAGACCCTTTACACAGACACCCCTTCAGTATCACCCTCTCAGGGGTCCCCCCACCAATCATTTCCCCTTTAGCTTCTCGCTCCTATCAGAAGCTGAGCTGCCTTCATGCAAGGCTATCCAAGGCCTCACCATGCAGGCACCTCCTGAGTCCCCTCACACAGCACCCCCAGAATCTTCCGATGCCTCTCTGCTCCCCCTAAGCCCCATTGGCTTCTTCCCCAGATATTCAAGTACATCAGTTTCAATAAGACAATGACTCAGCTCTCGTCCACCCTCGCACGCTGCGCCAAGGACATTCTAGGCTTTGCGGTCATGTTCTTCATTGTCTTCTTTGCTTATGCCCAGCTGGGTTTCCTGCTCTTTGGGACCCAAGTGGAAAACTTTAGCACTTTTGTCAAGTGCATGTGAGTGGGTTGTCCTCTTGCCCTGAGCCTCATGGGCTTCTGGGATCCCCAGGGAGATATGTCTGAGCACATGTGTGTCTATGCATGTGCCTGTGTGTGAGTGTGTGGACATGTTTGTCCCCAGGAAGCTCTCTCTGCAGGTGCATTATGTGTCATTGTGAGTCAGTGTGCACGTATGTGACAGTATGTGCATGTGTGAGAGTGTACATATCTGTGCTTCAGAGCCTACTCATGTCCCTAACACCCCTCCCCTGCCTTGGCCACCTCTAGCTGGGATGCAGCAGGGCTTCCCAGTTCTTGAGTGAGAAGCAGGGAACTGGGGCTGAGGGTGGGGGATTGGAGGCGGGAGCTCAGGCCTTTGGGTGAGGCTGAGCCCTGCTCTCTCAGCTTCACTCAGTTCCGGATCATCCTTGGAGACTTTGACTATGATGCCATTGACAAGGCCAACCGAATCCTGGGCCCTGTATACTTTGTCACCTACGTCTTCTTTGTGTTCTTTGTGCTCTTGGTGAGGCTGAGGAGAGACTTGGGCCAGGAATGGGAAGGGGTGAAGGGGGAGGAGGGAACTAAAGTTCCGCTAAGGTTAAGGTTCTTACAAAGCTGGATTTGGGGCTGGGGGAGCCTCCCACTGTGCTATTTCCAGAATTGTGGTAGAGGGGCTCCAGACCAGCCTACGATCAGGGCTTGGAGGGGCGTTGATGGGTCAGCACAGTTAGGGTGTTAGTGGGTCAATGAAGTATGAGGAGTCATTAGGATCCACAGGATCGATGCGCTCAGTAGGGCCAGTGAGATCACAGGATTTATCTAGCTAGCTAGAAAGAGCAGCTGGCGGTATAGTGGATAGAGCACTGGGCCTGGGGTCAGGAAGACCTGAGTTTAAATTTGACCTCAGACACTTATTAGCTGTGTGGCCCTGGGCAAGTCATCTAACCTCTGTTTGCCTCAGTTTCCTCATCTCTAGCATGGGGATAATAATAGCCCCTACCTCCCAGAGTTGTTGTGAGGATCAAATGAGGTAATATTTGTAGAGTGTTAGCACAGTGTCTGGCACATAGTAAGTGCTATGTAAATGTTAGCTGTTATTATTATTATTAGTTCAAAAATTAGGAGGCAAAATGGGAAGACCTGGAATCAGGAGAGACCTGGGTTTAAATACCATCTCCTACACTAGTTAGTTAGGAGAAGGCAGGGGAAGGAATGTGAAATTCTGAACTTGGAGTCTCTGGTCCTGAGTTCAAATCCCATATCTGCTAGCTCTGTTCACATGACCTTGGCCATGATACTTCGGGCAGTTTTCTCACCTGTAAAAAGAGGGGGTTGGGGGCAGCTAGGTGGTGCAGTGGAGCACTGGCCCTGAGGTCAGGAGGACCTGAGTTCAAATCCAGCCTCAGACCAAACACTTGACACTTAACTAGCTGTGTGACCCTGGGGAAGTCACTGGACAAAATGATTCCTGAGGTCCCTCCCAGACCTAGTTGTATGGTTCTGTGATTTGGGCAAGTCACTCAAGTTCTCTGAGACTCAGTTTTCTCTCCAATTAATTGGGCTTCATCTCATCTGTAGGACTGACCTCACCAGCTGGTTGTGAGGAAGTTCCTGTGCAGGCTGGCTCCTGTTCTTTCTGAGAGGTCATCTAGTCCAACCTCCTGGTTTTACCAGCGAGATAACTGGAGCCTGGTAGGAAGGTGGAGAGGCAGGATTTGAACCCAGGTCTTATGGCTCCAAATAAGGGGCTGAGCCCACATGCGTTAGGGCCAATGCAAGCAGCAGGCAGGGGTCAGCGGGTCTCTTTAGACAGTAGATCAAAGAACGTGGACAGAGGTTCCTGGTCCCCATCTCCTAGAACATGTTCCTGGCCATCATCAATGACACGTACTCTGAGGTGAAGGAGGAGCTAGCTGGACAGAAGGATGAGCTGCAGCTCTCAGACCTCCTGAAACAGGTGACTAGCCCTAACCCCGGCCCAAGTCAGGCCCCGGCAACCCCGTCCAGGGGGTCACCCCCGCCTCCTGCCCCCCAGTACTCCATGCTTGGTGTCCCAGCATCCCCCTGCCTTGGGGGGCACAGACCCTCCGGCCCACAGCGGGTAGGCAGCAAGGTGGGTTCCCTATTTCTGCCCCTGCCCTATTCCTGCCCCGCCAGGGGTACAACAAGACTCTGCTGAGGCTGCGCCTGAAGAAGGAGCGGGTCTCAGATGTGCAGAAGGTGCTGGGGGGCGGGGAGCAGCAGCTGCAGTTCGAGGACTTCACCAACACCTTGAGGGAGTGAGTAAGAAACAGCCAGACGCCCATCCTCCAGTCTACCAGCCACCCCCCTAATGTGCCCCACCCCGTGCACACGTGTGCGCGTGTGTGCACAGACACGCACACACACATACGCGTGGAAACCTGGCTTTACTCCCGTAGTCCTCTTCTTCCCATGTTAAACTGCTCGTGCTCCCTTCTCCTTTATGGAAAGTGTAGTCCAGCCGTCATTTCAGGCTGGATTTGGCTCTCTGGGGGTGAAGAGAGGGAGCGTAGGAGAAGTGGAAAGTACGCTGGATTTGGAACTACTTACAACCTGTGGGATGCTGGGCCAGCAAGCTGCTGAAGCCCTCTCTGGTCCCCATTCCTAAAAGGAGAGGGTTTGATTGGATGGCCTTGAAATCTGTGATACTATATGTAGATGATTGTAGATCACACAGAGATTTCACAGCTCCATCTCCCCTCCCCTCCCTGCCTAGACTGGGACATGCTGAGCATGAAATCACTGAGGTCACAGCAGCTTTCACCAGGTTTGACAGAGATGGGAATTGTGTGCTGGATGAGGAGGAGCAGGAGAGAATGCGCCAGGACCTAGAGGGGAAGCGGGTGAGAGCCTGCACATGGGGTTGGGGAAGAAGGAGGGGACTTAGGAGGCTGTCCCTGGGGGCCTCTTCGGATGAAGAGTGACCATGAATGAAGCAGCCGCCTGGCACCACTCAATGAGCGTGGTGGTCTCTACCAGGTGGCTCTCAGTGCTGAGATCCAGACCTTGGGCCAGTCCCTTAGAGGAAGCCAGAAGAATGAGGCGCATTCAGAGAGAGCCAGGGGAAGCCTGTGGGTCTCTGGAGAGGAATTCCACAGGTACGTGCTCCTAGGGACACAAGGGTAGGTATGTGTCTACATAAGGCTAAGCCCTAACTCTGTCCTCAGCCACCTTCCCTGACCTTGTCACTGCTCAGTCCAAGACTGTTATATCCATTTCTCTGCTCCAGCAAATTCAGGGCCCTGTCCCTCAGGTCACACACAACTGGGCCTTATCACAAAACACAAGACATTGTTCCCCTGCCTGTAGACACACAGGGGACTGTGACCCTCTCACGTTCTCCCCCCATGCCCCACAAGACATGCTGTACCTGCCCCCATCTGCCTCTTTCTAGGACTTTCTTTTGTTCTCCACCATCCTTCCTTTTCTGTCCACTAAAACACACACACACACACACACACACACATACACACACACACACACACACACACACACAGAGCTCCACAGATACACAAGGCTCTAAATAAGTCTCCCATAAGGCACATGTGGCCCCCTGTTCCCCCCACTAAACACACAAGTCTCTGTTCCTGCCCCTCCTCCAACCATCCTAGAGAAATCTAGGATTCCCTCTGCCCCCCTCCCCAAAAGCCACATACAGGGCTCTCCTCCATTTACTCAGACTTCGGTCTTTTCCTAACCATTCTGCTCTGCTCCCTCCAATCCTCCCTCATCCCCCATACATGACCCTGCTTGGCTGGGACCCATACAGCTGCGCCGCTCACATGTGTTTCTCCACAGATACACACAGAGCTTTGTCTCCCACTCCGGACACGTACAGTTCTCTCTCCCCACACAGGACTTTGCTCCACCCCCACCCACCCACTCCCAGGCCCCCCAGACTCAATCTCCTTCCCTGAGAGATGGGCCCCTGCTTTCCTCCCCTCCCCCAGCATCTCTCTCCCCCTTCCCCCATGCCCCTCCCCCAATGGCCTTCTACCCCAAACACATAGAACTTTGTTGTCCTCCCTCCCATACTCACATTACTCTGGTCCTATTCCCAAATGCACAGGATTCGGTTTTCCTTCTCTGTGCCTCCCCCCAACCCAGTTCCTTCCCTTCTACATTTACGGGGTCCTGTGCCCCCTTCCAGACACAAAGACTCTATGCCCTGCTCCCCACACCACACAAGGGCTCTTTTCCTTTCCCCAGACACAGCCCTCTACTATTGCCAGACCCAGGACACTTGTCATCTTCTCCCTTCCCCCCACAACCTGACAAACAGGGTTTTGTCCTCTTCAGACACACATGCCATTCTCCCTCTAGAGACTCTTCCCCCAGCATGCAAAGCTCCATCTCCTACAGAAATGCCCATGCTCCCCATCTCCTGACAGTCAGCCTTTGTTTCACCCCAAAACAGAGACAGCTCTGGCTTACCTACACATAGGCCTTGTACCTGCCCCAAGACATCCTGCCTGCCCTCCTTCCCCCCTTCCCAGACACACCGAATAGAAGGAACAAATATTTCTTTCCTCTGTTGGCATTCATTGGTCTGACCCATCCACCACACACAAGTCTCTGGGCCCCCAGAGCCCCATGATTCTCTCCTTTCCCCCAGACCCAGACGTCTCCATCCCCACGTCCATCTCTAGATACCCACTACTCCATAAAGCCCAGGTACACCAGACTTGTCCCACCCTATCCCCTGCCTTCTCCCCAACCTCCACCCTCAGGGCTATGTTCTCACCCCCGTCCCATCCCTGACATGAAGGGATTTGCCACCTGTCACACATACACAGGCCTCTGAAGCAAGTACAGAAACGCCCTTCCTCCCTGGCAATACGCAAGGGTTTGCCACCTCTTTTGCTAGCCCATTCATCCAGAAACCTACCCTAGGAATACAGTGTACTCTGTAACCACCCCATTTCCTCATTCTAGCTACCCAAGATTCTGTCCCCTTCCCCTTACTGTTTTCCCATTGGAAGCAAGCAGAGTAACCAGAGAACACCTTGGCCAATTCAATGAGTTCTCCAATCAACCTAATGAGATTTTAGGGATTTTGTAAATCCCTGGGAGTACAAATTCCAGATACACTTGGATCTCTCCACTTCTCAGACACCAGGCTCTATCTTCCACCCCAGGACTTAGTAAGAGTCTGTCCCCTTCCCCTCACCTCAATTCACAGGAATGTCTTCCCGAAACACAAATGGTTCATTCCCGCCCAGCCCTCTGTGACTGCTCTCCACCAAATGCTCAGTGGTGGGGGTTGGGGTGGGGCGGTGCTATGTCTCTGGTCAAAACTCTAGACTTTATATCTTCAGAGGCATCTGGAGTGGTGGATGGAGTAGTGAGCCTGGAGTCAGGAAGACCTGAGTTCAAATCTGGCCTCAGACATTTACTAGCTATGTGACTCTGAGCAAGTCACTTAAACTCTGTTTGCCTCAGTTTCCTCAGCTGTAAAATGGGGATAAATAACAGCTTCTCGCTCCTAGGGTTGTTGGGAGGATCAAATGAGTTGATATTTTTAAAGCACTTAGTATAGTGCCTGACACATAGTAGGTGTTTAGTAAATGCTTATTCCCTTTCTATTCCCTTTTGACACAGTTGCCTTTATCCTCTATACAAGACACAAACTATATTCTCTGTTCACATAGGGTTTTGTGCCCTCTCAGGCTCACATACCACCCCCACTCCCAGTCCCAGAGACAATGTCCCCCTGCCTCCAGATACATAATGTTCTGTCACCTGCCCCGTCCTGATCCTCAGGGGTTTGACCTCTCTAGATTCACATGGCTCTGTCCCTTCATAGGTCCTCATGACTCTTCCCCATCCCCAACATCTAGAGCTCTGTTCCTTGCAGAAGTAACCAGCTCTATTGACCCTCTGACACCCCAAGACATAAGCAGGGTTCTGCCCCTTGTGTGGATGTCCTTTGTAGAATAAGAGAATTTCAGAGTTGGAAAGCACCCTGTGGCCATTCATCCAACACCCAGGGATCCAGATCCAAAAGGATTCCCTTCTCGGACTGACCTGCCTGTGGCCATTCAGCATGGCTTGAACGCCTGCAGGAAGGGGGAGTCCGCTGTCTCTTCAGACAGCCTGTTTCACTTTTGGATAGTCCTAAGAGTGAGAGGAATGGCTTCCCCTTACACCCAGGTGGACGTTTCACAGCTTCTACTCATTGCTCTGAGTTCTGGCCTCCAGATTCTTCTTTCATACTTCGAAGCCTGGACCTAGTTATCATGTCTTCTCGGAGTCATCATGTCTTCAATGTGGTGTGTGTCTGAGGTTCCTCACCATTCTAGTTGGCCTGCTCCCAATGCCCTTCCTAAAGCGTGATGCCCAGCACTGACTGCCGAAAAATCCATATGAAATGTGACCGGGGCAGAGTACAGAGGGATGGCACAGACACAGGGCTCTGTCCCTAGCCCCCAGACACTCACAGCCCTGGCCTTCCTAGAAGGATATGCCTCTGTCCGCTCTCTCCCCAGGCACAAACAACTATATTCCACAAAAGTCTCTGTCTTCAATCCTAAAGTCCTCAACCCCAGATACACAAAAATCTGGGCCCTCCTCAACACACAAGTATATGTCCCTCCAATAAAACTATCCCACCTATAAATACACATCTCTGTCCCCTCTCTAACACAAATGACTATCTTTTTCTGACACAGCTCTATTCTCCCTCCCCAGACACACAGAGATCTGGGACACCCCTGGGCATTCTCAAATCTGTTCCCCCTCCCAGATACATAGCTCTGTTCCCTCCAAGTCATAAATAGAACTCCGTCTTCTCTCCCAGCCCCTATGCTTCTCTTACCCCTAGACATAGATAACTCTGTTTCTACTACTGCCCAACCACCCTCACATCCCTTCCTCATTCCCTAAGACGCCTAAATAGCTTTGTCCCTAAAGATAGTCAGGGCTTAGTCTCCACCCCCAGACACAGAGCTCTCCCCCCACAACCTGACACTAATGACTCTTCATCTCCCCCTCTACCCTCAACACACACAAGCTTCCGTCTTCCCTTGACACGAAAGGCTTTGCCTCCCCACCAGAAACACACAGCCCCATTCCCCAAACAGGTTCACAGGACTCCTCAGATGAACGCCGGAGCTCCTGCTCCCCCCACCCCCAGGCACACAGGGTTTTTCCCTGATTCTGATGCATATGGTTGAGTCCCTTTAGACTCACACGAGCCTGTTCACATTCTCCAACTCTCAGACTCAAGAACCGGGTCGAGCAGATTGAAAATGTCTTGGGGAACATCATATCCCAGGTGGATGCTGGTGGTTCAAAGGTGAAAGCCCTGGAGAGGAAAGAGCCGAACTTCTCCCCTTCCGGCACAGTAAGGAACTCTTCCCCTTAACTTACTGAAAATGCCCCTTTACCACCTGCTTCCTAGGGCTTCTGGGATCCAGGTTATAGCATTCAGTAATGTCAGTATGTCCACATAACCTCTGCCTCCCCTTATCACATCTCAAAGAGGGGATACTTGGGGCTTAGATTTTCCTAATGAAAGGGCAGTTTCTTGCTTCTGGAATGGGTGGGGACAGAATTTCTTGTCCCAGGTAACCCTCACAACGACCTTTTCTCTCAACACCCCCCCCCCCCCAGGGACAACAGTCTGTCTGGGAGCAGCTACGGTCACCTCCAACGCTGACCCTAACCCCAACCTTGACTTTGACCCCAGGGCTGGGCCCCTGGGAAACCCAGGATAGTGAGAAAGCTGGAGAGACAGGGCCATCACAGCAATTGTCTCCACCCCAGGCCCCTCTGCAAATGGCCTTCTCAGAGGACCTCTCTCAAGACACTATCCGTTTCTAGTGTAATTTTCCCATCCCCTTCCATGTGTGAGCTCTCCCTGGGCCTGTGTCTCTGTGTGTGTGTAGTCTCCTGTGTCTATGGATAGCGGTGTTGAGTGTAGCTCTGACTCTTGCCTCTATGTTTCCGTGTATGACCATATGGTGGGTGCCACCCCACTATAATCTCCTATCCCATGTAAGCTCATGACTGCGCTGTGGTCCTGGCCCTGATCTGACTGCATGGTTCATGTCTGGGGAAAGGTCCTCTATTCTGTTTAGCGGAAAAGAATCAATAAAGTGTGTGATACAGTGAAGACAAATCTCCTTCCTTAATGCTGTCTCTCTCTCTTTTTTAATTGATTTATTTTGATTTACCAACAATCACTTCCATATTTCCAAATTTTTCCCCCCCTCTTTCCCCACCACCCTCCCCAAGATGGCGCACAATCTGATATAGGCTATATATATATACATTCCTTTTAAACATATTTTCGCACTTAATGTTGTCTCTTGATGTGCCTGAAGGGTAGGGATGAAGAAGGGCAAAGCAGAAAAGGGGTTGGAGGGCTGTCAGAAAAGGCCTACGACAGTCAGCACCAATGGCAGAATAACACAATAGGGAATATTGTTGTTGTTCAGTCATTTCAATTGTATCTGACTCTTCATGACCTCAGTAGAGGTTTTCTTGGCCAAGATACTGAAGTAGTTTGCCATTTCCTTCTCCAGCTCATTTTTCAGATGAGGAAACTGAGGCAACTAGGGGTAAGTGACTTGCTCAGGGTCACATAGCTAGTAAGTGTCAGAGGCCAGATTTGAACTCAGGAAGATGAGTCTTCCTTACTCCAGGCCTGGCACTCTAGCCACTGTGCCACCTAGCTGCATGTTCTCAGATGGCCTTTGAGCACAGAATTTGGATTTCTAGACAATGGCTTTGGGCTGGTAAAAATATATTCACCTAAAGTTTGCAAATCTGCTCAAGAGGTTTTAAACTAGAAAGGAAGGGGAGGGAGAAAAGCTAGCTATGAATATTTACCACCAGACATAGAGAGTACAGCTACAACCTAGGGAGAGTAACATTGAGGTTGCCCAGTAATTCACAGGTGACAATATCCAAGCCAATAAGACCCATGTCCCAGATGTCTAGATACACAAATACACAAAGTTCATATAATAATAAACTGAACTAGAGATCCTAGTGTGAGAAGGTAAATTTGACCTCATAGGTATCACTGAGAATTGGTGGGTTGGGAACACGGGTCTGGAGGCTCCTGGATGATGGTGGTGGGATTTGAACTAGGCATAACTAAAAATAACTGTAATGTAAAATTAAAGGCATCAATAAAATTTTAAAAGAAGAAATAAAGAAAAATGGCTCTGGACATGTATACCATATTCAGAAAGAACATAATAGATGGAAGGGGAACAGAGGGACAGAACAGCCTTGCATATCAAGAAGATATAATTATGGGAAGGATTTTATCCTTTCTACCTATTTCAGCCAATTGTGTGATGGTAAATATGGATCTACCATGGAATGTCATTTGGGAAAGTGTTCTCTTTTAATACCTTTTTCAAGGATACCCTTGATGTGTGAAGTAGATTATGCTCATAAAACTTTAATACAGATAGGAAAATAGGCAATTACCTTTGATTTTCAAAAAACATTTTGTATGGTAAAACAAAATATCACCTCATAGGCTCTCCTCTAATAAGGTGCCTTCCTCGCATCTGCCAGAATTATATAAGATTCCTTGAAAGACGTAACAGAAATAAACTTGTTCAAAGACCCTCTGATTATTGATATGAAGTGAGGTGTAAAATGGAAATGCAGGGTTGCCAAAACGTTCACCATTATGATGAGAGAGATCTAGTGTTGAATCTGAGCCAAAGAGGATCGAGCCCCAGAATACTGCAGAGCCACCGAGGTGAGATACATAATCACTCTAAAGAGTTTGGCCTAACTATTCACATAGGAAAAAAGCAAGTGGATCTCATTCAGGAGATGTGTCCAGTGGGCAGACGATGTTGTCGTTCAGTTGTTTTTCAGTCACGTCCAACTCTTCATGACCCTATGTTTGGGGTTTTCTTGGCAGAGATATTGGAGCAGTTTGCCATTTCCTTCTCCAGCTCATTTTACAGATGAGGAAACGGAAGCAAAGAGGGTTAAATGACTTGCCCAGGGTCACATAGCTAGTAAGTGTCTGAGGCCAGATTTGAACTCAGGAAGATGAGGCCAGGCCTGGCACTCTATCCACTGTACCACCTAGCTGCCCCCTCCATCAGTTTATACACCTTAGATAAAAATAATACCCAGCATTCCTTTAAAGTTTGGAAAGTCATATGTCAACTCATTTGACAATGAGTTGGGCCCAGAACTGAACAAACAGAGGAGAGCTGGCTGGATTTCCTCTGGAAAATTCCAAAGTTCTTTTAGTGACCCCAATTATCTCTGAAACAAAGGCACATCGTTTTAGTGCTAACAATCATCCAGTGTTGTTGTATGGCTGTGATCCATGGAACATTCTGGTCTTTGAAAAATAGAAATTGAGGATCATAATAGAAGCATATGAGTAGGGGCAGCTAGGTGGTGCAGTGGATAGAGCACAGGCTCTGGAGTCAGGAGGACCTGAGTTCAAACCTGGCTTCTGACACTTGACACTTAGTAGCTGTGTGACCCTGGGCAAGTCAAAGAAGAAGAGGAATAAGAAGGAGGAGGAGGAGGAGGAGGAGGAGAAGAAGAAGAAGAAGAAGAAGAAGAAGAAGAAGTAGTAGTAGTAGTAGTAGTAGTAGTAGTAGTAGTAGTAGTAGTAGTAGTAGTATACAAGTAAAAGATGATGGGCTGGTAATGGTGTCCTCTCAAAGGAAGCGAGGAAGGCTCTCCAGTAGGTTGGGAAGTCCCTCTGTGGTAGATTTATGGGAGAACATAGACGAGAGTGACATGAGAGGGTCAAAGGGATGCGTTGCAATCTGCATAGAGAGAATTCTCACATCATGAGATCCCAGACTTTGGGTATTGGATTCCCCAGATGAGAAAATCTAAGAATCTGATGGCCTAAACAAGGCAGAAAGAAATGATCCTGTTATCCATTTGGAGACACCATTCTTCTTTAAAAGTATCTTATCTTCCCAAATTACATGTAAAAATGATCTTGGAGTTCCAAATTCTCTGCTTTCCTCCCCACCCTCCTCATTGAGAAGGCAAGCAGTTTGATAGAGGTTATACATGGGTAGTCATTCTTGAAGGATTTGTATATCTGTTTCAATAATACAAGGGGTGTGTGTGTGTGTGTGTGTGAGAATACAAAGAGAAAAATCCCTGCCCTTAAGGAGCTTTACTGGGGCGGGAGCATTTCCAGCTTTCTAGCTATTTCCCAGTTTAGCTTTCTAAATTTCTAGTCTAGCTTTATGTTCGGTTTTCTAGCTAGATTTGAAGTTTTTAAGCCAGATTTTTACAGAGTCTGAGTTGGAAAAGACCTCAGAGGCCCAACCCAAACCTGCATAAAAATCTCCTCTACATCATAAGTTACAAGTGGTCTTCCAGCCTTTGCCTGAAGAGTGAAAGGCATCCCATTATTTCCCGAGGCACCCATTCCACTTTCAGATAGCTCTGAGTGTTAGGAAGCTTTTCCTGATATCAAGCCAAAGGTTAAGTCTTCTCGCCACTGTGTCTTGCTCTGTCCTCTGGGGCCAAGCAGATAAATGGAATCCTTTTTTTCCATATGGCAGCCCTTCAAAGTCCTGAGGACCTCTATCAAACTCTACCTCCTATTTAAGGATTATCCAGGCATGACCTTTGGCGTAGTGCCTAGAGCACTGGGCCTGGAGTCAGGAAGACCTGAGTTCACATCCAGCTTTAGACACTGAGTGACCCAGGGCAAATCACTTAACCTCTGTCTGCCACAGTTTCCTTAACTGTAAAATGGGGATAATAATAGCACCTACCTCCCAAGGCTGTTGTGAAGCTCACATGAGATAATATTTGTAAAAAATCACTTAGCACAGTGCCTGGCACATAGTAGGTGCTGTATAAATGTTCACTCCCTTCTCTTCTCTGGGCTAAACATCACCAGTTCCTTCAGCCAATCTTTACACGACAAATATATTCTTACCAGCCCCCAGCCCTCATTAAGTATACTCCATTACCGGCCAAGAGCCAGTCATTCCTAATTTAAACTGAAGCCCAGAAGTCCAGTTAAGTTCTCTGTGGTACCAAGAATGACAAAATACTGATGATTCACTCCCACTGAGTATGGAGAGCAGAGCTTTGCAATGACCAGTACAGGATATGCCTGTTTATATTCCGGTCATCCCCTAGAAGAGCCGCTGGCATGGCCTGGAGCATGTCCCTCCATTTCTCTCTTCCTTCCTTGATTTTTTTTTTCTTTCTGCAACACTCTGCAGGTCGCCAGGAAGAACGATGTGTTCTTTTAAAAATGCAAGAAGGTCTTTGCAGAGGTGGGGTGCTATGGGTATGGAATACTGCACATACCAGATTAGTTTTGCTGAACTCTGCGCCTTCCAACCACCCACACACATTTTTGTTCTTTAGGGGTGACTCCTTGGGAGGGAAGGAGGAAAGGTAGGAACCAAGGATTTATTAAACTCCTTCTGTGTGCCAGGCCCTGCGTTAAGCCCTTTACAATTATTTTCTCATTTAATCTTCACAATAGCCCTGGGAGGTAGGTGCTGTTATTATCCCCATTTCATAGGTGAGGAAACCGAGACAGACAGAATTTAAGTGACTTACAAGAGAAAAAAAAATAGCTTCTAGAAGCACCTTTTCACAGGAAACAAGAAGCCACCAACAAACCACTATGGGTTGCTTTTAGAAACGGTAGGACTCAAAAAATTTCAGGTGGCCTGCTGTGATTGTAGGTTTCACACACCCCTTCTTGAGGTATCTGTTAGATCTCCCTTTCTAGGATGGTTTGAGTCAGTTCTTGGGTTTTTTTTTCTTAGGCAATTGGGATTAAGTGATAGAGCCAATTTTTTTTTCAGTTAAACAGTAATGTATAAAACAGGTTTACTTTTTTTTGTATAATTTTTAATACAAGACAGCTAAGCCTTAGATAAACAGTGAGTTGATCCTATTAGGAGCAAAATATAGCACAGATTCCAGATACAATATCATATCTAACTTTTTTTTTTTTGCATTCACACACTTTCCACTCTATGCAATGATTAGTGATTTGCCAAAAATAGTTTAACAGTCAGGTAGAGACTGGAGAAAAACAGACTTGAGAAACATTTTTTATTTCTCTTAAAAGAGGTAAAAATAAGTAAATGATTCTTATAGTTCTCTTTACTTGTAAGATCTTTAAACTCTTAAAAAAAGCAGTTTCCTCAAAACACATGCCATCTTAAAAAAATCTCAGCAGTGCATATGGGCACTCAAACAAAAACACGCAGTTCCACTGTCTCTTGAAAAAATTTTGCATAAAAATTCAAGACTTTCTGCAAAACTGTTCCCCTTGTGTCATGGACCCCAAACCACAAATAAGCGTATTGAGCCAATTCTTAAAGGTGTCTCCACCCTCCACTTCCCATCCTGGCCTGCCTAACTCTAGACTAGTGTTGTTTCACGGCTCCCTGGACATACCCAGCGTGACCCTTTCTTGAGTCTTTGCTCCTGTTGTTCTCCTCACCCTCTTCCTCCTCCTCTCTCTCTTTCTCCTTTTCCTCCTCCCCTTCTCCACTTTTTCTTTCTCTTCCTCCTCCTCCTATTCTTCCTCCTCCTCCTGTACTCTGTCTCCTCTTCCTCTTCCTCCTTCTCCATTTTTCTTTCTCCTCTTTCTCTTCCTCCTCCCCCTGCATCTATCTGCAATCTATCTGTCCCATCTCTAGGACTCTCTCCTCCACAAAGCCTTCCCAGACTCCAGCGGCCCACCCTGGATGGCTACCTCATGTTTAGTCTGCACGAGAGGTTGCGGGGCTTACTCTAACAGTGCTTGGATCATTCTCTCCCCATCCACCCAGACTGATGCTTCCTCAAGGGTGGGGTCCAGGGCTAGTCTTGCACTTCCCACTTGGCACAAATCCAGAAGCAAACCTTCAGATTGAACTCCATTCACCTCTTTCTTTAGCTTACTCTCTGGGACTGCAGAATCAGCATGGGAAGGATCGCTATACATTCACACATGGAGAACCTGAAAAGAGTTCATCTAGTCTAATCTCTCCACTCTATGGATGAGGAAACTGAGGCCTCTAGAGATTACATGACATGTCCAAGGTAACTCAAGTAGTTTGGGGGAAGGGTTTGAACCCAGGCCCTCTGCCTACAGTGCCAGCACCTTCTGCCCCTCACCTGAGACCTCTCATAAAAGGAGTCTTGGACTTTGTCTCCTGTTTTAGTTTTCTTTGTCTACTTCTAATCTCTCCCACTAAACTCTGAACCCCCTGAGGGCAGAGGCCAAATCTTATTCACCTTTCTGGGCTTCTTGTCAAAGAACCCTGCACAGAACAGAAGCTTAGGAAATATTTGCTGAATTGAACTGGTGCCAGCTGGGATCCCCACTCCAAGACCCATGGCTGACATCGATACGCCCCTTTAAGGTTTGCAAAGTGCTTGACATACATTCTCTCATTTAATTCTCTCTCTCACTCTCGGTAATCGGGGTTAAGTGACTTGCCTACTGTCACACAGCTAGTAAGTGTCATGTGTCTGAAGTTAGATTTGAACTGAGGTCCTCCCGACTCCAGGGCTGGGGCTCTATCCGCTGTGCCACCTAGCTGCCCCTCCCCATTTAATTCTCAAACAGCCTTGTGGCCAGCAAGTACAAGTATTATCATCTCCATTGTACAGATGGGGAAACTGAGGCTCAGAGAAATTAAATGTGTGTCTATGGACACAGAACCAGTTAAGTGTTGGTGGGAAAATAGGAATCCAAGACTTTCTGATGCCAGGTCTAGGGCTCTTTCCACTTCCGTATGCTTCCTTTTTACTCATCTCTAACTTTTGGGCGCTCACATGGCACTGGGCCAATACCTGACTTTGGGACCTCACAGGGCATTGAGTCCTTCCCTGACCTCTGGGGGCTCTCAGGGCACCAGACACATCCCTATCTTTGGAAGGTCACAGTCTGGCCAGGGAGATTAGGTTGGGAATATTTTGGGAAAGCTAAGTAACAAAAAATCAAAAGGATCAGGTGGCCCTGAGATGAAACTCACTCTCTCTCTGTCTCTCTCTCTCTCTCTCCCTTCCCCTCACCTTCTCCTCTATAAACTGCCCTTGACGATGGAACAGAGCAGCTTTCATTACTACCAAACACAGTTGAATATTATAAAGAGAAAAATCAAGATGAAGCCCCAAATTTGCATAATACACGAATCCAGGTTAGTGGACAGAGATTTAATAATTAAACTGAGTTACAAAGTTGTTTCTACACTAGAGAGAGATTGGCACCACTTGTGCATTCTAACTATGCCACTAATTTACTGTGTGACCCTGGACAAGTCACCTCCCCTCCTCTGAACCTCAGTTTCCTCACCTGTAAAATCAAGGGACTGAATGTGATGATCTTTGAGGTCTCTCCCAGCTCTGACATTTTATGTTCTGTAACCAGAATTTTAGTCCTGGCTTTGTCAATAAAAGGCCATGTGGTCCTAGGGCCTCAGTTTACCTTCTAACAGGATTCTTGGCATTCAGTCTCTTCTATTGTTCATTCCTCATGTAGTTGCAGACAGGGCAGGTCCTATGCCACCTGGGTTTTAAATGCATCCCGGACTCCCTACTATCAAGAAGCTTTCAAAATCCCAGTAACTGTCTACACGGTGTGGGTACACTAGTTTGCAACGTTCCCAAAGAGCTTCTCTCTACACAGAGGCTGAACTATTCAATGCTTGCTACTACAGCCTCCTCAGCTCGGACATCTTTGGCAATGTCATGGTGAACAATTGATTTAAGTTACCTTCTAGCAGGCTACACTTTGGAGTGTGTGTCTGTGTGGTCACATAGCAGAGGGCCAGGTTTTGAATGCAAGCCTTCAGAGCCCAAATCCATTCCGCCAGGCTGCTGTAGAGAGAGGGCCTTCACTGAAGCTGCCATCTGCTCTGACTCAGTGAGGTGGTGAAAAATGGACAATGGTCCTCAACAGGAAAATCTCCCATGTCATTACAGAACTGAAAGCAACCTCCCACC
Organism: Vombatus ursinus; assembly: GCF_900497805.2. NCBI lineage: Eukaryota > Metazoa > Chordata > Mammalia > Diprotodontia > Vombatidae > Vombatus > Vombatus ursinus. Next base: position 882,466 of record NW_020954907.1, on the reverse strand, counting down.
TCTACTGATTCCCTAACTGGTGTCTCTACTAAGCCCGCCCACCCACACCCCCATCTGTCTCAAGAGGTCAGTGCATCCAAATAACTTCCAAGCCAACACAAGGGCCACGGAGGTACATGGACTTTCACTTTTGCCTGGCCCTTAGTAGACACAAATATTTGGTGAATTGAATTGAACTGAATTGAGGACCTGCCAGTGCCTATACCATGCATGGCCTATAGTGGTTCTGACCTTTCCATCCAGGGCCTCCATTGGAAGGCTGTGTGGCTACCAAACTGGGCTATGCCAGGGATGGAGATATGAGCACAAAACTAGTGGATGGGCCTAGAGTAATTCATCACTGCACAGAATTCCTTAGTCTGGCATGGAAGCCTTCCTTGGTTTGTCCCAATGACCTGTTGAGCCTTATTTCACATGACAACCACTCTAGCCTATTTTCTACAACCTGGACATTCCATGTCCTATTTGGGCATTCGCCCAAGTCAGCTCCCTTGTAATGTATCCCCTCCTTCCATTTACCCTCCAAAATTCTTCTGCTCCTTCAAGTGAGAGCTCAGGTGTAAGAATTCTCTGGGAAGCCTGGGAAGTAACTGTTTTCTTCATCCTCAAATTTTCCAAAGTATTTTGTCTGAACTTCCCCTATCCCCCAGCACGCCCCACGTACATGATTTTACTCATCTGTGTTTAGGTCCTACACCCCTAGCAGGAGGTAAACCAGAAGGTAGTGACTGGGTCATTTTTTATCTTTTTTATTTGTACTTACCACAGTATCTTGTAAATAGTAATTCCTTAAGGGTCTGTCTTGCACTATTTTTTCTCCCATAACTGGAAACTAGTTTAAAGATTTTTCTTAATGCCTCTATTTCTTTACCACCACCATACCCCCTATTATAGTGCCTTACATACAGTAGGTGCTTAACAAATGCACATCCAAGTCTTTCCTTTCCTAGCTGCTTTGGGTCTCCTTGTGAAACGGAGAGGACCCAGTGCTACAGAATAGAGCTCATATCCTTTCTGTCTGCTCAATTATTGCTGGCTAGGGCTCTGCTCAGGTCACAAGCTGCTTCAAAGATATTGCAGGCTCTGGCTCAGAAGGACATCCTTTCCTACTCTCGCCTGAGCTATCTCCAGCTTTCACTTTTCATTGGTCCCTCCTTTCTCATCTCTCTGGGTTGGGCCTCCTGGTCATCAGGCTTCTACTAACCCACAGGCTGTGCTTGTGCTGCCATCTTGTGGCCATGAGCAGAACTAAGTGTTCCCTGCAGAAGGAGCGAGTCCCTGGAATGACTATTTCAGAGTGAAGATGTTCTCAGAGGACATCTGCTCCACTTCTGCCTGAACAGGAACCCTCTCTATAAGTGATTAGCCACTCTGTGACTGCAGATCTCTAGGGAGAGGGAAGCCAGTATAACCCAAGGCAGGCATTCCACTTTTGGATAGCTCTGATATGGATGGATGGGGTAGATAAGGGTGTGTGTGTGTGTGTGTGTATGTGCGTGTGTGCCCGTTCACACGCACATATATGTATGCACGCACACACATATATACACATGCACATATATGTATTCATACATGTATATGTGTCTCTGTGTGGTAATAGCTAAATTTTATATAGTACTTACTATGTGCTAGGTATTGTGCTAAGTGCTTGTTACAAATATTACCTCATTTGATACTCATAACAAGCCTGAGGGGTAGGTGCTGTCATTCTTCCCATTTTACAGGTGAGGAAACTGAGGTCAAATGACTTGCCCAGAGTCACACAGCTAAGCAAGTGTCTGAGGCTAGATTTGAACTCAGGTCTTCCTGACTCCAGGTCCAGCGCTCTATCCATTGTGCCACCTCAATGAGTCTGTTTTACCAACTCTTCCTGGATCCTTTCCACCTAGTCTTATGGGATCCCATACAAGTGACAATAAAGACAGAAGATATAAAGTATTCTTTCGGATTGGATAGTGGATCCCAATGGACAATTATAATCCAATCACTTCTTTTTGGTTTTGTTTTGCTGAGGCAATCAGGGTTAAGTAACTTGCCCAGGGTCACACAGCCAGTCTGAGATTAGATTTGAACTTAAGTCCTCCTGACTCCAAGGCTGGAGCTCTATCCACCCCACCATCTAGCTGCTCCTTCCAACCACTTTAAAAAGAACATTTGAACCTCCTACCTGGAATGAGGGAGGACTATTCATACCTGGCTAATGTCTGGTCTGTTTGGAATTAGCCAAGGCAGGCATGGGTGATATGACAGACCTGCATCTCTGGTTTCTCTTGACTCAGAAAACACCTCTAGGATGTGGCTCTGATGACTTACTACAACCTATTCAAAATGCTGGCAAAGGCCTGCAGACAATGAGATAGGGTTTGGTAGGTGAATACCATGACTATCTATGCCTTCTTTAAGGAAACTTACAAGAAAACGGAGATCATGCTCACTGAGACCAAAGGACCACTGGGCCTTTCTTGGGTAGATCCAGAGGTGCTCAATTTCAGAGTCCCCCTGGTACCTAAAGAATGAATGGCCTGAGAAAGACATTCAGCAAAAGGGCCCTGTGTCTTAAGTTCAAAATGCTCTGGGCTGTGTTCTTGGGAAGACGATGGTTCTCAGCATTTCCTGGATCCTCCTCAAATGTAGCTTCTAACTCTGTTTAAAACCACAGATCATATGACCTAAAACAATACTTTTTATCAGATCAAATGGAGTACATTAACTCAAAGGAAAGACCTTTAATTCAACAGAACGGCAAAATATGAAGGCCAATCCCCCCATACAACAGGGCACACTCTCCCAGCACTGGTGGGAGTTGGCTCCGGCTCTCATGGCTACATGCCTTCCCTCCCTCCACCTCCCAACCTCCTTACCCTGACCCAGAACACCTGTCACATATCTGCCTCTGGAGAGCTCCCTCCTCTGCTCTGTCTACTGATCAACATGACTTCCTTTAAGTCTTCAAGAAAATCCCTTCTTTCACTGGAAGCCTTTATCCCCTCTTAATTACAGTGCCTTTCCTCTGTTAATTCTTTCCTATCTATCTTGTATCTAGTTTGCTCTGTATATATTTGTTTGCATGTGGTCTCCTCCATTAGACTGTTAAGTCCTAGAGGGCAGGGACTGTTTTTTGCCTCTTCCTGTATCCCCAGTGCTTAGCATTGTGCCTGGCACATAGTAGGCACTTAATACATATTTATTGGGGGTAGCTAGGTGGCACAGTGATAGAGTGCTAGGCCCAGAGTAAGGAAGCCTCATCTACCTGAGCTCAAATCTGGCCTCGCACACTAGCTTTGTGAGCCTGGGCAAATTGCCTCCATTTGCCTCAGTTTCCTCACCTGTAAAATGAGCAGGAGAAGGAAATGGTAAACCACTCCAGTGGTTTCTGGAGTGGTTCTACCAAGAAAACCCCAAATGGGGTCACAAAGAGTTGGACATAACGGAATAACAACAACAAAATATTTATTGACTGATGTTATCTGTTGGGATGCTTTACCCCATTGTTTGCAGGTACTGATTCCACCCCCCCCCCCAGTTACCCTCTCTGCTTTGCTACTATCTGCTAATTCTTCTCTCCTAGTCACCTTGGGGGTGGTGCCCAGGGCAGATGAACTCTTTTGCTCTTCTATTTATGATTTTTCTCAATCATTTTTCTCAAAAATCTTGCTTGGGCCCCACAGCATCTCATCAGTGAGTACTAATACCAAGAAGATAAAAAGTCTTCTTCGCTGGCCATGTCTGAAGAAGGATCAGCAGCTGAAGCCATTTCTGGGGTTCAAAATCTGTTAGTGAAGAGTTGTGCTGAACCATCATTGCAGAGGACTTGGTCAGCTGCCTCACACATACATCAATGTTGGTTTTTGTCAATCTAAGTGTGTCCCTCATGCCAACGTAGTTTTTTTTTTTGAGGGGGGAGGGTGCAATTTTCATGCCAGCAGAGGAACAACCTATGTGTTTGCTAGTAAGAGTGCTCACCAGCAGTGGTCTTTATTACACCGTCTGCAAACCGGGGGTCTTGGTTTTGAAGTGAGCTGCAACTGATAAGTTCCCAGACAAGGTAGGCAGAGATCAATGCCAAGGATGGCTGGACAACAATCCCCTGACCTATGTCCTGACACCCTCTACCATGGATGTCACTCATCGAAGATGGTGAACTGCTCTGGCCTACTATGAGCAGGGTGTATTACTGTTTGGGAGGACCAATGCAGATGTGTATGTCCTGTGTCATAGGCCCCTGTATCTGAAACTATGGTGATCTCCAGGAGTGGATGAAGGGAACAGGGTGAGGCTGAGAGTCTTTCACAATCTCCGGAGAGGCAGCTATCAGTAGACGCCAGGGTTATTGCACTGGACTAATATTTCAAGCCCCAGTTGTCCATGGGTGATTGACTGTAAACTCAGATGCATTATGCAGGAAGTGATATAGGGCCATGGCCCTTGGAGGGATCAACCCCAGCTTCCCTGAGGATACTCTACTGTTTAGAGAGTGGCAGAAGTTGGAACTATGTCACAGAGGAGGGTATCAGAGTACAACTCATCCTAAAGGCAGTACCATCCAAAAGCATGTCTACAAAAACTCTCCGTGATGATTTCGGATACCTGAACTATGAGAAAATGGACCTGGTACAACATGGGTTTTCATGGCCCTGGATGGCAGCAGATATATTCACAGGCAGGACCTGTGCTCAGTGTGATGAGAAGAAAGTGCTTCCGCCTCAAGCAGCTTACCTGGAGAGCAAAATGGAACAGCTGGGGCTGGTGTGACTACACATGTTGGCTCTGGAAAGGTACAGGAAAGATAATGGCCACACAAGGACCAAGGGTACACACAACTCAGCAGGAGAGGGGATACGTTACTGCCCTTCACCCTTTTCGGTTAATTATAATACATATTTTACCTTGGGGTCTACGTTGATTTTTTGTTTCCTCATCTACAAAATGGGGATGATAATCCTTGTACTGCCTATCTCACAGCGAAACTCTAATGAGATAAAGCATGAAAAAGACTTTGTAAACTTTAAAATGCCATATAAATACCCATTATGATCATTATTGTTATTACACATGGCACATAGATGCTACTCATGCATAGAAACACACATGTATACATGCATACATATACGTACACATGCACACACACATATATTCCAGTACATATGGAATTTCTCCCTAGTGATGACTGATTGGCCTGGTGGATTCTGTGGTGGTGGTCAGTTGGCCTGATGACTGGTGGATTCTAGAATTGTTGGGGTGGTCAGTTGGGCTGGGCTCTGCAGAAGCGGGAGGAGGCCACTCATTCTAGATTCCTGTAGGCCAGAGTGGCGGGAGAAGGTTGTCATCTTAGGGGCACTGGAGACTATAGCTGTGGGGTTGTGGGTTTGGGTTTGCTCAGGGACTTTCAAAGGTTGGATCAGGGAGAAAAATGCCCTGAGTTGTAGCCCGTGAGGTGAGAAGATGAGCTTGCTGAGCAGAGGAGAGGGGTATTGGAGGGGGAATGGACATGGATATTTTGGGCTAGATTTAGGATACAGGGAACCTTGGCTTAGGTTCAGTTCAGGGGCAGTTCCCAACCCTCAAGGCTTGGGGGTGGGAAGAGTTGGAGCTCATGCCAGACTCCGTGTCAGGGGGGCCCACAGTTCTGGTTGGGCAAGGGCAAAGGGGACTCCCTAAGTCAGGCCAGGCTCTGAGTGGGGGCCCAGTACAGATGGGAGGAGGTTCCTTCGAGGTTCAGGCTAGTCTGGGGGAGAGCAGGTAGAGCTCCCCCAGACTTTGGTTAGACATGGGTGAGGGGGGAAAAGTTCTCACAGTTCAAGCCAAACTTGGTATAAGGCCAACTAACAGCTTTGGTCGAGCCAGGGCAGGGGTAAGCAGCAGTGGCCTCAAGGCTGGGTTGAGATGGAAGGGGGATCAGAAGTATTCCTTCAAAGCTCTTATTCTTGGTCACTGGGCTGGGGGAACCAGAGGTTTCCCATGGCTCAGGAGCAAGGAGCACCTAGCTCTTCACAGTTGGGTTAAGAAGACTTGGTGACTCAAGGGCCTGGCAGGCTTGGCACATGTAGGAAAGGTGGTGGTGGGGAATCCATAGGATGGCCTTGGTTCTGTCATTCTTGAACTGAACATTGCAGTGGCTGCCCAGGCAGGAATAATTACTCTTCAGGGGGCTCAGGAACTGATGGCCAGTATATGAGGCGCACGGCATAGGACGGGAAGACCACTTAGCAGCTCATGCCTACCTACAACCTAAATAAGCAGGGAGCTGGAGATGATGAATGGCCGGCCCTTCCTGGGTTACAGATCATCTGCCAGGATGGGAGCAGAGGCAATATAGGCTCCACGCCTTGAGAAGCCCTTACAGCAATCAACTTGCCCCTTCACCAGGTCAGCTTCAATTATTTTCCTTTTCCTCTTTTTTTTTTTTCCGTTGGAGTGCAGGGGAGAGTGGGATGTGAAGGGAGCAGACACTTTCTCTACTGCTGAAGGGACTAGGGCAGCATGTGTCAGAGGCACAGCGTCTGGCCTACAGTAATTAATACTTATTGACTACCAGCCCTCCTCTCACCTCTCCCAGACACCAAGCTGAAAGGGACGGGGCCTGCAATTGGATTGGTAGAATGCAGGGTGGCACCTTCTGTTGACCTTTTAGTTTTAAAGAGCTGCTGGGCTCAGTGCCTAGGACAACGAGAGCTTAGGTCACATGCCTGGGGTCACACAGCCAATACGTATCAGGAGCAAGACTTGAACCCAGGCCTTCTTGACTCCAAGCCAGCTCTCGATCCACGATGCCACGGCTACCTCCTAGCAACCTACTAGCAACTTAGAGGGCTGCTTACTCAGAAGATGATGCATGAGAATGACCCTGGATATAAGCATACCAGGAAGTGTCTGTGGAATTAATGTTTTAGGGACTTTCTGAGAGAGAATACGTCAAATTACTCAGTGCAAGTCTATGTAATGGGGCTCAGCAGCGGACAGCACACTGGGCCTTGAGTCAGAAAGATGTGAGTTCAATTCCAGCCGCTGTGTGACCCTGGGCAAGTCATTTCACCTCTGCCTGCCTCAGTTTTCTCATGTGTAAAATGGGTAACAATAACAGCTACTTCCAGGGTTGTGAGAATATATTGGTGAAGCACTCTGCTGTTACATAAACAGCAGGAATTATGCAGTTAAGCCAATGTGATTTTTCTTTCCAACAGAGAAAGTCTTGGATTGCTGGATCCCTAGCAAGAAGCTTGGCTGCTGAGATAAGTGGAAAGGCCGAATCAGGGTGCGGCATTTGGGCTGACCGGAGCTGGAGAGCGTCCCGAAGTGGGCTCATTGGCTCCCCTGCTTTTCCACCTTCACCTTTGCACAGAACCTCAGGCTTGGAAGGGACCCCAGAGACCACTGAGTTGAACCGTACTGGAGTAAGAATCCCCTCCACCATAATCCCCAACTTGGCCTTGGCTTCAAAGACTTCCAAGGAAGGGGAACCCATCCTCTCTCAAGGCGCTCTTCCATTCTAGGACCGCCCTCCACGGAGCTCACAGTGGTCATTCTACAACCCCCCCTCACTGTTCCTGATTTTGCTCCCTCACCCCCCAGCATCAGTCACGTGCTCCAGGCCTTGAGAAGCCCTTATAGCAATCAACCGGCCCCTTCACCAGGTCAGCTTCAATTATTTCCCTTTTCCTCTTTTTTTTCCGTTGGAGTGCAGGAGAGAGTGGGATGTGAAGGGAGCAGACACTTTCTCTACTGCTGAAGGGACTTGGACAGTATGTGTCAGAGGCAGTGTCTGGCCTACAGTAATTAATACTTATCGACTACCAGCCCTCCTCTCACCTCTCCCAGACACCAAGCTGAAAGGGACGGCACCTGCAATTGGATTGGTAGAATGCAGGGTGGCACCTTCTGTTGACCTTTCATTCCCTCTCATTCCACCCACATGAGTCCTTCCAATACCTAAGGCAGCTACCATGTTTCCTCCAAGTCTTCTCTTTGCTGGATGAAATATCCCCAGGTTCCTTCAAATGATCCTCTTATGGCATGGTCTCAAGGCCTCTCACCATAATAGCTACCCTCCTATGTCACCCTCTAGCTTATCAATATCCTTCTTAAAATGTGGTGGCTATTTGCTGTTCACAATGATGTGGACTGTGCCTTCACTTCCCTGCTTCTGGATACTATCTCTTTTTCTAGTCTCAGTTCACTTGGGGCTTTAGTGGTCATATAGTATTTACTTTCTTAACAATCCAAGCACAGTCTAATGCTGTTGATGCGACTTTGGCTTCTTCGTGTGGTCAATCATCTCACTGGACAGGGAACAGGACTTGAAGGCAATCCCCTGAAAGCTCCAGAACTTTGTAAAGATGGCGAGAAACTGCTTCCTGGTGCCCCGGCAGGTGAAGGAGCCGGGGCAGGGGGCTCTAGAAAAGGCTGGTTTCTCAAAGTTATTGTCACTCGGGCTCCGTTTCGTTGTTCGCATTTCCCTCTTGTGTAGCACTTCTGGGCATATGAACTGAAGAAGAAGGCAACGACAGACACAGAACCACGATGGCTCCCGAACATCTTCTTGTTTCCTTTCAAGTCCTCTCCAGAACAGATTGGAAAAGGGGCAAATTGTCCCTGATCCCATGAATTGGGCTGGTGGGCTTGGGAGGTGGAGCCATGACGGGTCTTCTCAGCCTGCCCCCCTTGAGACCTGCGGGGGACTGCTGACGTGATGGGGGAGGTGGCAGACTGGGTGTGGCTCTAGGTCCAATTCCACTGTCTCCTGAGTCATGTCTGGGGCAACAAGGATGGTGCTCAGTGTTTGGCTTTCCCGACTCCCAGGGTTTGCTCACTGTAGGACTGGGCAGCTGGTGGGTTGGGTACGGGCAAGGGAATAGTCTGGCCCAGCTGCAGGGACAAGTGGGAGCTCAGCCTCTATTAACAACTCTCTTACTCGGCTTGGCAGGAAAATCCTCTGGTATCCTGTTGGTGACCAAAGCCTAAACTGAAACCATTAACGGCTACTGCATCAAAGTGATCAGCGTTTTCCCATTCCTGTAGCTCTCTGAGCTCTAATGAGGAAAGCTGTGAACCTGAAGGTCCCTATTATTCCCATGAGGAATTCCTCTGTATTAAGCTCTTGAAGGCTTTCTGGTGCTATGCAAAAGCCTCTAAGACCTGGTTGGAAAGGTTGCAGCCCTATAAGGGGAAGCTATGGCTGGGTGGTATCTGTGAACCCCACTGGTGCTTCTTTTCAGTGTTTTGGGGAAATTCAGTCCCTATAACATCCCTGGAGCTCTGCTGGGAAAGGATGTAGACCCTGAACATCCTACTGGGGAAAACTGTTATACTGGAAAGCAATCTTAGTTTTTCTGAGGGAACCAGTGATACTGAGCAAGAGCTGCCAGGCAAAGAGCACTATGGCACAAAGGGGCTCTTGAAAGGAGCACCAGTGCGGAGAAGCAAACCCCAGCTTCCCCCATTTGCTGGATTCCCACCCAGGGCAGTACTGTAAGTCACAGAAACTACTCAGATCTCTGGAAGGTGAGGTGCCTAATCAGGGTGTATTGACTCTCTTCAGGAGTGGATGCAAGCTTTGTGCAAGCCTTAACTGCAAATAAAACTTTGATATCTTGAGTCTTGTGAGCCCGAACGCTTTTAAGGGGATCCAGGGGCTGAGGAAAAGTGCTTAACCCTGATGTTCTCAGGCTATCTAGCTGGAAGTGCTGAGTCCAAGTCAAAGGTTCTTGGTGTCTTGAAGTTACTGCCACATGGATTCCATTATATTCACTTTTCTCTCAATTCCTTAGAAACTCTAACCTTGCCTCTGTAGAGAATTAAGAGAAAGACTATTTGGGAAACTGGATTTGGAGGGCCTGGAACGATCTGAGCTCTTTGGACTCTGAAGACCAGATCCAGAGGGAGATAGTGAAAGAAGAAAACTGAAGCTCTGGCATTTGAGGAACAGCTGCACCATACCAACCAAGTCATTTCTTACAAGGTCTAAAAGGAGTCTTAACACTAGGCATGGGGGCAGGAATGAGGGAATCAAGTTATTCTACTGAATGATTAAGTGAATGGATTCTATCACCACCACCACCACCCGACAGTTCCTTTCTTCCTTTGCTCAGTGAACTCATTCTCCAGACAAGGTTCAATGGAGGAATCCACCCTGCAGCCTACATGGGGCTACTGGATCTGGAACCACTCCCCTCAGACCCTCAGGATACGAAGGATGCACCTGCCAGGCCCACGTACGCAGGGAAAGTGTTTTAATCCCAAGCCAGAACTTCTAGGGTCTGTGTGTCTGCCGTGAGGGGACCTCCGGTAGTCTGTGGGGCTGGTGCTCTGGGGGTCGTGGAAATTCCCTCCAGCATCTATCCAGGAGATACTAGAAAGAAAAATAGACTCAATGACTATTTTGTCTTTGTAGCCTCGCTCCATTGCACACAATCGATGATTAATAAATGCTTATGGGGGCAGCTAGGTGGCACAGCAGATATAGCACCAGCCCTGAAGTCAGGAGGACATCTCAAACTCGACGTGTCCAAAACAGAACTCAGTACCTTCCCCCTCCAAACCTCCCCGCGTCCTACCTTTGGAGGCTGCCACCATTCTTTTAGTCACACAGGTTCCCAAATGAGGTGTCGTCCACAACTCCTCTCTCTCTCTCACCCCACCTCCCATCTAATCAAGCTGCCAAATCCTGCAAATTCTACCTTCCTAGCATTTTCCCTATATATTCCCTTTACAATTTTTTGGTTCTTGCTCTCTCTTGTGGGTGGGTGACCCTCAAAGGCTACATACAATATACATATACATAAAACTTATGTAATACACTCATTTATATATACACAATATCATGTTTATATAACATATAAAACGCTGTGTGTAAAGTCTGGCACACGTTACCAAGACAGAAAGCCTTCTTGTGCAGGCACAGCAATGGACTCTGTGCCTGTCATCTGAGGACTAGCCTAGTTTGAAAAGGTTCATTACAACCCTCTTTGAATGCAGCAATATCCACATTTATTTATTTTGGTCATATCATGCCATGAGGGCCACCTGCTAAGTGTGAAGAGATTGTGCTCCTCATCAGTGCAAAGGCTGATTACTTCTAACAAAAGGCACCGGCATTTTAACAAAATAGAGCTGGAACAAGCTCTATCTATTTGGGTCTCCTTTAGCAAGCTGTTGACTTGTTTTTCATGATTTTCTTGCATCACTCTCCTTTCTCTTCCCGGTTTTTCCTCTACTTCTCTTACTTGCTTCTCAAAATCCCTTTTGAGCTCTTCCAAGGCCTGGGACTGATTCATATTTTTCTTGGAGGCTTTGGATGTAGGAGCTTTGGCTTCGTTCTCTTCTTCTGGATCTATGTTTTGATCGTCTTTGTCACCAAAGTAAGATAATGTAGTCTGACTCTTTTTGCGCTGCTTACTTATGATCCCGGCCAACTACTTGAGTTTTAAACTCTTTGTTAAGGTAAAAGTCTGCTTCCAATGTGAAGAGTGTACTGTCCCAAGCTTCGGGGGTCTGTACAGCTGTTTTCAGAGATACTTCTAGGGACCTGTAAATTTTCAGTTCTTCCCAGATGCTATGATAAAGGGCGAGGTGTTTTCTCTCCACCACCACAACAAGCTTCACCACACCAGCTTTCCTCCTCGTCCCAGGACCACCCCTCAGAACTGTGACCCAGATTCAAGCACTGGTAAAGAAAGAGATTCCTGCCTCAGCCCTGGCAAAGAGATCCTTGCAATCCCCCTCTGATCAGCCACTGGAATCCCCCTAAGTCTGTGGGCCTGAAGCTCAGGAAAAAGCCACAGCCCCGGGCCGCACTCGAGACTTGCGGCTGAGACCTAGCTCCTCTCTCACCGCAGTCACAAACTTTTCCCACTGACCTTCCACGTTGTCTTTGGCGTTCAGGGGTTGAGAAGTCTGGAAACCACCACAGCTGCCTGCAATTCAGTCCTCTGAGGCCTGCTCCAGGGTCACTGCGGCCTCTGCTCCCACGCCGCACTGCACTCCTCTCCCCGCCCGGCGCGATATACCTTTCAGATCAACCATCCAGGCTGTCTTTGGCTGGAAATTTGTTTCACTCTGTCTTTTTGTGGGTTCTGCTGCTTTAGAATTTGCTTAGAGCCACTTTTTTAGGTATTTGGAGGGCTTTGGGAGAGAGCTCAGGACAGTCACTGCTTTCCCTCCGCCATCTTGGCTCCGCCCCCCGAACAAGCTCTATCTAAACACAGTGGAGGCATTCTGACCAGGGCTTGGGACTCAATGAGCACAGGAACACAAGGACAAAGGGAACGTCTAAAAGTGGTCAGTTTGTCCAAGTTACTCCCTCCACAATCCCCTCTCCTGTCCCTCCCACTCTGACCGTGGAAAGTTCACACCCTTTAGTGGAACAGCACTGGGTAAATAAACACTAGAGTATTTAGTACGTGGCCCTGACCAGATGATCTTTACAATGCCTTTGTGTTTGAACAGTCTGAAAGTTAGTCAGCCAGCATTTATTAAGCACTTACAGCCCCTTCTACTACCCTCCAGGCCACATTTGTGGCTCATGGACACTCTGGCTGCTATCTACTCTTCCTCCCCCGAGGCTGTGTTGGTCCGGTCTGCAGGAGGACTCGTCTCCCCTTCCCTTTGGAATCTCCTTTGGGATCTGGCATTTTTTCCCTGCCTCTTCTGCAAGGCACCTGCAGAGGATCAGCCTTCCTCCAGGCTTAGATCTTGCTGATTCCACCCGACAATCACATAGTGCCTCGGTGCACTGAGCTAGGCACCAGGAATCCAAAGACAAGATAAATAGCTCCTGCCTTCGAAGAGCTGAGGGGTTTTTCTTAGTGATGAAGATATTCATTTCCTAAGACTTACCTCTGCCACACTAGGTACCCTCTGACAACCTTTTGCCAAGTTCAGAATGACTTTACCCATGTGTCACTTCTAAAGTCCTTTTGGGGTACAAAACCTGGGTTCTCCGTCATAAGCCTGCATGAGGCAGCAGAAAGGTATATTTCCTAAACTGCAAGTGCCCAGAACTTTGCCCAAGAGCCCCACATCTCTGAAGCAAAGACATACTGTTTTATCAGCCACAAATAGGACCACAGCCAGGGGTCAGCATACCTGAGGCAGCTTCAGAAGCCAGAGGCCACCCCTTCTTTCCTGAGATGCACACAACATCCCATCCAGCTCTTTCCTCAAAGGTCTCCCTTTATAATAAATCTCCCCTCTCCACTGAAAGGCTCATTTAGCCTCAATGCTACCACAGTATATTTTGCAATCTTTGCTTCTCTCTTTAAAGCTTATTTCTCTTTATCTCACATCAGTAACTTTACTTCTTGCTAACCCTTTTCCAAACTGGCTTCTCTTACATCCTCCAGGCCAGCCCACCCCAGGCCCGGATAACCAACAATGAGTCCCTGAAACACTGGCGCCACATTTCCTGCTATGAAAAATCTGGGCAGAGAATGGAACCATAATCCTCACAGCCTTCCCTAAGTGACTAGGGGTGTTATTGGACTTCACACCCTTGTTACTCTAAGCCAACCTTCCAGCTAGGTTAACTCCCCATGGCTCCCAGAGTTCCATACCACAAATATCCCTGCCTGATATGCTAAAAGCAGAGCCTGCTGCCCTAACATCACCCTTCCTCTTGCCCTGGACATCACTGAAAATAGGGAGGTAATTTGCCTTCCTTCAACCTGGGGCTACAATTAGTTTGTGGCAAGAGCCTTCTCAATACTCCATTAAGAATGACCTTGGCCAACGAGTCAAATGTTACATTGAGCACTCCTTGAGCAAAGTAAATTTTACTTTGGTAGTTTAAAAAAAAATATCACAATATTAATAATAGCTGGTTGTAATAAAGGTATAAAAGAGATGTTTATTAGCAGGCAAGGATATTTGTTCTGGAAACTGCTTCATTCCCACAAACAGCAATCCTACCTCCTCTGCCAAAGGTAATCTCATGTCTCTAATCCTCACTGCTCACAAGGCAACTCTCAATGGTGGGAACACCGAAGATGTGGCTTATGGTACAGAGAAAATGTTTCAAAGGACCAGGAAACCTGAGCCTGACAGACCACTGGTTCTACCTTTGAACTGTGGAAAGGGCTCCTCATCGGTCAGTCCTCCAGGGCGAAGTCAAAGGGCTGGAAATGCTTTCGGAACAAGCGAGCGAGAGCTTCCTCCTCTTCTCGGCTACGAGGGCATTGCCTCCAGTCAGACTTGTTGGGAATGTTGAGGATGGCCTCACCTGCCAAAACCTCCCTGAAAAGAACAAGGCATGTCACAGCAACCTCAGCTGAGAGGCCCAGAGGCCATTAGTCCAATTACTCTCCAGTGTAAACTTTGTCCCTCCACCCACACTGGCCTCATGTTTGCCTACATTAGCCATTTCATCAACACAAAGGACTATTTCTAAGGCCCTGGGCTGGGTTCCAAGGAGATGGCAGAGACAAATCAGACCTGCTCCCTAGCCCTGAAAGGGGCTCCTGGTCTGCTATGGGAGATAAGAGATGTATAAAAATGACCACAGCAGAACACAGAATGTGATAAGTGCATTCAAAGTCCTGTGAGGATTCACAGAAGGGAGAAGTCACCTCCTGCTGAGGGGATAGATTTCATGGATAGATAACATTTGGGCTAGGCTGAAGGTGGAAGAAATGATAAGGCTGAATGAATAAGCAGAATGAGGGATGACTGGTTATGAGAGTGGGATGTGATCTGGCAGGAAAAACACAGGACTGAGAGTCCAGAGACCTATGTTCCAGTTCAGGCTCAGCCTGACCTTTTCGGACCTCGCTTCCTTTTTCTGTACAATGCGGGGGTGGGACCAGGTCACCTCTAGGGTCCCTTACAGCTCAAATATTCCACAGCTTTGTTGGTGGCATTGGGAGGGTCAGGCAAATAAAGAGTAAGTTTGGGAGTTTTCCATAGTGATGTTGAGGTAAAGGCAAGAAAACCAGTTGAAAAAAGTCAAGAAGCCAGTTGGAAAACAGGGCCAGTTGAGGCCAGTGGAGCTATCTGGGGAAGATGTCTGCAGAGGATTAAACAGAAGGGAAAAGAATCTAAAAGGATTAGTAGAGGTGAGGGGGGCTGATGCTTTCCTGATCAAACATTCCCTAACTTCTAGCTAGAAACGGCAATTCTCTGATGTTTGGACAGCATTTAAAGAAGCACCATCATCTACAGCCAGGGAAGGTATAACCCATCTTGTCAGGAAGCAGAGAGCAACGAAAAAATACCGAGGTTAAGCTTCTGCAGCCTAGGTGTCTGATGCCCTGCATGAACGAATGGACTAAACAGGGTACTGATCCTGTTAATGAGGGCACACTGTGATCTGATCGCTATTTGCTTTTCATTCACTTCGTGTGTGCCACTGTGTACGGATCACAGCTTTCACTGAAGGGACAGAGCAAAGATCCAGGGCTTGACGGCATTTTCAAGGAGAGTGGGGTTACTAAATGACATTTCATCAAGTGCCCACGATTATACTTCTTCCTTCTTTACCTCTGCCCTTTATCTGAGTCAGAGGCCAAGTTGTGCCATCATCCCCAGGACCACAACCTTAGTTCTCCAGCACCCCCTCTCACCTGCACTGCTCTAACCACCTCCCGACTGGTCTCCAGCTGCCAATCTCTCCTCCACAGACCTGCTGAGACAACCTGCCTCAGGTCCCTAACCCCCAGGCACATCACTGCCTGCTCGAGGATCTCTCCTGCCTCTCAGGAGAAAATACAAACTCCTCTGACTTTTAAACAAAGTCCGTCACAATCTGACTCCGACCATCTCTCCAGCACACATGTCCCCTTCCCCCATGCACTTGATGTTCCAGCTCAAGTGGCCACCCTGCGGTTCCCCGTACATGACGTCCAACTGTGACTTTAGAGACACAAGCTGTCTCTCATGCCTGAAATGCTCTCTCTTTATCTCTGCCTTTGGGAATCCCTAAATCCTCTAAGGCAAGGACAGAATGGCAAGCATAAAGTCAAAAAGACCTGAGTTCAAATCCAGCCTCAGACAGTTACTAGCTGTGTGACTCCAGGCAAGTTAACTTCACCTCTGTCTCAGTTTCCTTACTTGTAAAATGGGGACAATAACAGTACCTACCTCCCAAGGTTGTTGTGAGATCAATGAGATAATCTTAGCACAGCCCCCTGGTATGCAGCAGTTACATAATAAATACTTATTCCTTTCTCTTCCCCCTTTTCTAATAAGAAAACATCTTTTGTGTTCATTCTCTTTTCTTCCTTGGGCATTAACTTACCTGTTTATGTGCTGTGTCCCCAGCCAAACGTAAGGGACTATTGTTCACCTTGCCTCTGTATCTCAGAGGCTTAGCACAGGGCCTTACTCTTAATAAATGCTTAAGGAATGGAAGTTAATGATTACTCTCCTTTGATGTCTGTAGGCCAGTATCATCATCAGCATCATCGTCATCATCACCACTAACATTTACATACCGGTGCTTCAAAGGTTCTGCAAAGTGGCTCACAGACTACATTAACTCATTTGACCCTCACAACCACACACATTTCCTCCATTTTACAGATGAGTAAACTGAGGACAAGACATCTTTCTGACTCCAGGTCCTGTTCTCAACGCACTAGCCCACGCTGCCCATCTTCTAGCAGAAATGTTCAAACCTACAGTCTCTCCTTTCTCTGAACACTTATTATACTCATTGCCTCTACTGCACAATTTAGCATATTAGATAGGAGGACAAGTTATTTACTGATTTACGGTTATAAAGTATGCTATATAGTTATTTCATTTTGTACAGAGAAAGCCCAAAAGTACCAATAGAGGGCATAAATTCCTCCTCGTCTCTCTCCAAACAATCTTTCCACACATTCGCTCCTTATCATTGGATACAGGCTGGTCTGAACAGTGGTATTCTAGCTCTAACCTCTGTCAGCTAGGATGTCCCTTAGCCACCTTAAACTCAACATGCCCCAAACATTCATTCTCTTTCCCTCCAGACTTCCTTACTGGGGTCAAGGGCACTCCCATCCTCTCTGACATCAAGACCTACAACTTCCATGTCATCCTCAACTCCTTCCTCTCTCCTGAGCTGCTGCCAAATCTTGTCATTTCTTCTTTCAAAAAAGCTCTCCTATATGTCTCCTCTTCTCCACTCCTATGGCCATAGCCTCAGATTAGACCCTCGTTACCAGTTTTAAAAATTCAGTTGTATTTCATTTTCAGTTCCAGATCCTCTCCTCCAGTCACCCTTGTTCCCTCATTTTCTCTCACCTGGACTACTGCAATAACCTCTCTAATAGTCTCCCCTACCATAAGTCTCTCCCTGCCCAAACCCATTCTCCACTTGGTTGCCTGGCTGATATTTCTTATGATCTTATCACAGCCCCCTTCTGATGTGGATTACAGCTACTGGCTTACACATGGTCTCTCCTACTGAAATGGAAACTACCTGAAGAAGGGGATTCTGCCCTGCCCATTTCTGTATTCCTGCAGTGAGTACCTAACACATAAATGTGCCCAATGAAGTGATAGTGAATAAATGAAAATAAGAAATGAAATAAATGAAAATAAAACAAACCTTCCAAAATGCAAAGGAAAACTCTTCTTAATTCTGTGGAAAAGCTTCTCTCCTGTGTCCAACTCCACATAAAAATATGGTGCTCCCGGCTGTGCAATCTGTGACAAAGAGAGTTCTTGAAGTAAGTGCAACAAGTGCAGAGACAAACCTTCCCAGAGCTCTTGGAAGCTGAGTTCTGCTATTCAACAAGGACAATTATTCCCCTGGTTATTGCAAAGCATCCCTGTAAGGCTGGGGACAGAGCTGGGGTCCCCACTTGTCACACGCTCCCTCACAGAGTCCAGCTCCAGCGTGAGGACTAGGCCTTTGCTCTAAACTCATCTCTCACAACAGCCCCAATCTTCCTCCAGAAATACAGGCCTGCACTAGCCATCTGCCTGTTGAACACATCTATATAGATGTACGAGTGTCATTGGTCAGACAACCGAAAAGCATTTGTTAAGCACTTACTACATGCTAAGCACTAGGGATACAAAAAAAGGGGGAATAAACAGTCCCCACTCCCAGGGAGCTTGCAGTCTAGTAAGGGAGAAGACAAGCCGCCAGGTGCAGCCAAACAAGATACAGACAGGACCGATTCGGGGCAATCTCAGAGGGAAGGCACTAAGATGAAGGAGAAGGAGCATCCAAGGTGCAGGGGACTGCTGGAGAAGACGCTCAGAGTGGGGGGATGGAGTCTTGTGTAGGGCACGGCTAGGAGGCCAGCGTCACCGCTGCTGCCGTTCGTCCTTCAGTTGCGTCTGACTCCCCGTGACCCCACTTGGGGTTTTCTTGGCAAAGATACTGCAGCAGTTTGCCATCTCCTTCTCCAGCTCATTTTATAGATGAGGAAACTGAGGCAAACAGGATGAAATGACTTGTCCAGGGTCACACAGCTAGTGAGTGTCTGAGGCCAATCTGAACTCAGAAAGATGAGTCTTCCTGACTCCAGCCTGGTGCTCCGTGCACTATAGCGCTCCCAGCTGCTGTTACCAGTCACTAGACAGAGGACTATGTGGGAGGGTCTGGTATAAGGAGTAAGAGGACTGCAAAGGTAGGTGGGGCCAGATGATAAAGGGCTTTAAGAGTCAAACAGAACATTTCATATATCATCTTGGAAATAATATTTAGCCACTGGAGCTTACTGAATGGGGGCAGGTGGGTGGGTGATATAGTCAGACATCCTTTTTTGGAAGATCAATTTGACAGCTGAATATCACTTAAAAATCTAAATTAATTGGCCAGTTCCTTGTTTATGCATATCAGCCTCTTCAGACAATTCTCCTGTCTCCTTCTTGTGTTAGGACCTCGGGCACTTCTTGTGTGTAGCCTAAACTTTGGGTGTGTAAGAGGAATCTGGTGAGAGAAGACTGGGGCAGTGAAGCGGAACCAGACTGTAAGCCTTAAATGCTGGGCTTGGGTTCCAACTTGATTAAGCATCAGGACCACAGGAGGGTTGACCAGCAGAGCCCTGCTTCGGTGACACGGACCCGGCATCTATGTGAAGGACAGATCGGTGGGGAGTGAGGATGGAGATGGAGGCTAGCTAGTTAGGGAGATACTGCAATGGTCCAGGCAAAAAGAGAGAGGGAAAGGACTGGACTAGGGGATGCAGAAGGGACGGATACAACAACAGATACCGTGAAAATGGAACAGACAGGATGCAACTAATTGGATGCAGAGCCGTGAAAGAGGGAAAGTTCAAAGGTGATAGATACAAAGGCTGCAAACCTCATCTGCAGTAAGAAGGTGATATTTTAAAAAGAAATGGACAGAAGGGTAAGCCACAGAGGATGAATATAAAACCTAGTCCTATAAAAATAGTGTCAACAGTGGTAAAGCTGAGGCTGCTTAGGGAAATGAAGAACAAAAGGGTTTTTTTTTAAAGCCACATTGAGAAAAAGGAAGAGCATCACGGCAGGGACAGGATTACTGCTTACAGTGACCAGGACACAATAACTGACAACAGAGAGAAGGCAGAGAAGCTAACCTCTTATTTTCATTCTCTCTAGACACAGAATGATCTTTGCATTAGAAATGCCAGGACAAAAATGGCCAATAGGGAGTTGACAGATAAGGTACGAGAAAATACTCTTATTTATTTATTTATTTTTTGGTGAGGCAATCGGGGTTAAGTGACTTGCCTAGGGTCACACAGCTAGTTAAGTATCATGTGTCTGAGGCCACATTTGAACTCAGGTCCTTCTGACTCCAAGGCTCTATCCACTGTGTCACCTAGCCACTCCACTAGAAAATACTCCTAATGAATTCACATCACCTGGACCAGATGAACCATATCCTTGGGTATTAAATGAATGAGCATATGTGACTGGTGAGGTATCACCAATATTTGAATGATGATGGAAAATGGGAGAGGAACCACAGACCTGGAGAAGGGCATAATGTAGTCCCAATTTTCAAAAAAGTGAACAGAACCAAGCCTGCAAATTCTATATTAGTATGACTTTGATCCCTTGAAAAATTCTAGAATGGATCATTAAAAAGATGGTTGATTAACATCTTGAAAAAGATGCTATTACAAAGAGCCAGCATGTCTTTTATCAAGGATAGGTTATGCCAGACAACCTTTATTTCCTTTTCTGACAGGGTTACGAAACTAGCATATCTGGGGAATGCTGTATATAGTTTTCCTAGATTTTAGCAAAACATTTAAGAAAATATCTCATGCTTTTCTTGTGGAAAAGACAAAGAGACGCAGACTAGATGACAGCACAATTAGATGAATTTAGAATTGGATGAACTGCCAGATTCAGAAAAGAGTTATTAATGGTTTAGATGTCTACTTAGCACCTGGGCCTAGTAAAGCGTCCCAGGAATCAATCTATGCTCACCCTATAAGGTTTCACATTTTTATCAATTACTTGGATAAAGGCTAAGATGGCATTTTTATTAACTTTGTGGATGACACAGAGCTGGGGAGGTATAGCTAACATATCAGATGACACAATCAGGGTACAAAAAGATATTAAAAGGCCAGAGTACTAGACTGAACCTGAGAAACATAAGTGTAAAGTCTGACACTTGGATTCAAAAAACTAATTTCACAAATACATGATGAAACAGTCACAAGTAGACTGAGGTCCATCTGAAAAAAATCTAGTGGTTCTAGTGTAACATATTAAGAAAGGATGCTACTTAGCTCAGAGAAGAAAAGATTTGGGAGCATGTGAGGGATTAGAACAAGACATCTGCCATGTGGCAGGAGGATATTTGCTCTGTTTGGTCCCACAGGGCAGAAGCAGGAGCAATGGGTGAAAATCCTCAGAGTTAACTTGAGGTTTGACATCAGAAAACACTTTCTAACACTGAAGGCTGTTCACAAGTGGGATGGGTTGCCTTGGGAAAAGGTGAACTTCCATTCCTTGGAGGCTATAAGATCACTTGCTGGGTACATTCTAATAAAGATTCCTTTGGGCCATGGTTTGGCCTTGATGCCCCTGTGGTCCCTTCTAACTTCTGAAATTCTGTGACACATTCATTCTACTTCCACCACTCCCTGAATAGATTCTGTGTTTTTCTGCCCCTGTATTCATGCTGTCTCCTATGCCTGGAATGCCCTCTTTGCTATCTCTGCTACTAACACTCCAGGCCACCTTTCAAAGCCAGATCAAAGCCAGCCTCCACGAAGACCTTCTTGTCTCCCCCAAAACAGAAGTGATGCCTCCTTCTTCTGCACGGTGTACTTCTCATGCACCTCCAGCTCCTTTGTATTAGAGCTATCTGTGTATATGCCATCTCTAAGGAGGTGTCAGTATGTGGTGTAAAGGGCTGGATTTGGACTCTGAGGTCTTGGTGTGCATCTTGCCTGTGCTTCTTGCTATCTGCGTGACTTTGGGCAAGTCACTAAGCCTCTCTGGGCCTCAGCTTCTTCATCTGCAAAAAGAGGGTTGCACCACATGATTGCTGAGATCCCTTCCAGTTTTAAATTTATAATCCTATGCAATAATATTAGGTAGTAATTTCCTTGAGGGAAGGAATGAGGACTAATTTTTGTATTCCCTGACTCAGTGCCTTGCTCAAAAACAGGTTCTCAGTAAGAGTCTGTGAATATGAAGGGAATGTAGCTTACAAGCTTTCTCACACACAGACCTTCCTCTCCATTCCCACTGATGCTGCTTCTGTTCAGGCCCCACCTGGACCAGCATCACGTTCTCTAACTGGTCTTCCAGCCAGCCCTCTCTCCTACACACCACCACCAGACTGATCTTCCTCACAGCACGGTTCATCAACAAGCTAAGCTGGCTCAGTTACCCAAGTTGTGAGTTGCCATTTGATGACTTCTCACCTTCCTACTTGGCTCACACTGGTCCCCTGACACAATCTTAGCCATTCTTCTCCACCCTCAGCTCAAGCGCCACCTCCTCAAAGTCTTTCTGACTATTCCAGTTCATACTGATCTCATCTTTTCTGAAGACTTCCCATAATACTTTTATTGGCTGTATTATTCTATATTTAGCAGTTAGCACCTATCATTTTATGACTACTGTTACTTCACAACTGTTGACTTTTTATACATGTGATCATGTCCCCCAAGACACTGTGAACTCCACGAGGGCAGACTGTTTGTTTTTCTCATGTTATTCCCCTGCTCAGGAGCTTTCAATGAGTCCCCAGTACATACAGGATAAAGTCCAAACTCCACACAAACTGTCTCCTGTCTTTTTAAGCATATCTACTATCCTCAGCTACAGTGAGATTCCTAACTATCCCACAAACACGCCTTATGAAACTGTTCTTCTAAAGGATCCAACAAATATACCATGAGTATCTAAACTTCCACAACTCTGCTTCTACCTTGCCCTGTGCTGGAGGGTCCTCCCCACTCCTTATCTGAACCCTACTCATCTATCAAGGCCGTTTCTAGGAAGGGCATCATACCCCACCTCTAGGAGGCCTTCTCCGACCTCCAGCGCACTTTTCTCCTTTGGCTCTTATCCTACATGGTTTAGTATTGTGAACTTTGTTCTTTATGTCCTCAGAGTGCCTGGGACATTACCCTGTGTGTAGTGAGCCTTGACATATTTTTCTTGACTACTGGCTTCTCTGCTGTCTTCCCTATCTATCCCACAACCACCACTCCAAGGCAAAGTTGAGACAATGACAAAAGGAAATCAACAATCACCAGACACCCAGCTGGGAGACACTGTGTTGCTGCCCCATCTAAGCACTCCCAGGTCGCAGCCACATCCTGAGCCTGGTACAATCAGTGTCCCCTCTTCACTACACTAGGATCACTTCTTAGAGTACTATCAGACCTGCTTGCGTGCTCTTCCTGCTTCTCAAAGAATATTCAGAGTAAAAGGGTGCCTATGCACAGGGTAACCCCCAGCCACATAAAAGGAGAGGGGCCTAAGGCCTCACCTGTTGGATATCTGAGTGTTCTGGGATTTCTAGCAGCTCCATCTGCTGCTCCTGGGCCTGGATGATGAAGGCCTCCTTGATGTCATCAGTGGTGCAGCAGCTGAGGGGTACAGGAACAACCTGGGTGGGGAGAGCAGATGCCACTGGCTTTGGCCCCAGAAAGGAGGCCAGTGACTAACACATCACAGGGGTGAAGAAACACCCCTCAGTATAGCTTCTCCTCATCCCAGAGAGTGCATACTCCATTGACTCTCTGTTAAGACTTAAACTCATGAGATAAAGCACTGCATGTGGGAGCTAAAGTAATCTCTAAAGTGGGGAGAGGCTCAGATGCGGCCTGACCATCCCCAAGACTGCTTGCTCCTGTGTAATCTATGTGGCAGAGTCAGGCCTATTTGATACTTAACAAACTGGCCAGAAGGAAAACTACCACAGGGCACGAAGTGTCTTATTTCCCTGAGCAGACTGCGACAAGGGCAGAGTCCATGCCTTTATCCTGTATCCCCCTCAACACCTTGCCTTATTCAGTGCCAGTTGCTCAGTATTATCTTGGTTAGGTCCACAGCTCCTCAACAAGCTGAGCTGGCTTAGTTCCTCAAGTCGTGAGTTCCCATTTGATGACTTCTCACCTTCCCACTTGGCTTACACTGGTCCCCACATCAATCACTGCTCTCCCCATGTCCCATCTTAACAATTCTTCTCCACGCTCAGTTCAAGCTCCACCTCCTTCTCAAAGTCTCTCTGACTATTCCAGATACCATCTTTTTCTGAAGTGTTCCCATAATACTTTTATCGGCTGTATTATTCTATATTTAGCATTTAACACACACCGTTTTATGACACTTATCCTACTGTTACTTCATGACTGTTGACTTTTTAATACATGTGATCCTCATGTCCCCCAAAGAGTGTCAGTTCAAGAGGGCAGACCGTCTCTTTTCTTTCTCCACTAAAGCACCGGGGGTATCTCTGGAAAATCACAGACCCAACAGAATGCTGCCAAGAGAGCAGAAGCCCAGGATGCACTGGCTATGTCCGACAGGGCGGCCACCCCAGGGCTAAATGAACACACATACGAATCTGGGTCCCTCCAGGGATATCTGGGGTTCCCTTTAAGTTCTTGGACCATACTTCCCCACCTGCAGCTGGAGGTGATGACTCCTATAATTCCTCTCAAACAGAACGCATCGCTTCCCTTTGCTCTTAAAGAGCTGTCTCACTGCACACTTGTACTTTTCCACTTCTTCCACCACCTCTCTTGAAAGATCGACCACTGACTGGTAGTGCCCGATGGGCAAGATCAGAACATGATCATCACATAATCCACCTTTCGCCAGGGCAAGGTAGCACTGGAAAGGAAGGACAAAAGCAGAAGAGTTAGGATGTCAATTCTGTCCCAGGAATCCTTGCTCTTCTACAGAAGCCATTAAAGAGACTAGTTGGAAGGACCATCACTAAGGAAACAAGCAGGCCAGTCATCTCTCTGAGATTCCTCAATAAGAGCTCATGAGAATTTAAAATTCTGATTGTGGGTGTCTGTTCTGGATCATAAATCATAGCCACTCCTTGGGTAAATGAACTGCTGAAAAAAGTGAAGAGAAGTTTGGCAGAAATTAGGGTTAGATTAAGACCTTGCACAATATACCTTAACAAACTCAAAATGGATGTGGGCTGTGAATATAATAGAAATAGTGAGCATTTATATGTTTTAAGATTTGCCAAGTGCTTTGCATATGTTCTATTATTTGGTCAAAATGACTATACAGGGTCATATCATAAAATGATTAGAAGAGACTATCTATGATGGGATAGAAATAACAGAAACAAAGAAGGTCATAAAAGATAGACAAGTTTGACCGTGTAAAACAGAAAAGAACATTGTGATATATAACTCTATAAAACTCTACAGTGTCTGTAAAAGGCTGAAGGGAGAAGGAACTCACATGTGTGCCAATGCTGACCACCAAATGCTTTTCTACTTCAGGACTGGCAAGACAGAACCAGCAGGGTCCCAGGGGCTGAGCTTCATGCAGGGGAAAAAAAAAAAAACCAAAACACAAAAAACTGTTATGATGGTTCAAACACTAGAGTAACTCATTATCCTGTAGAGGTCATTCCAGTTTGATATCAGGTTACCCCACAGTGCGGGTATCACTTTCATTCCACTGTGGCCTCCAAGAGGCATGCAGCCCAGGCCTTTATTTTCCAAAGGCTTTGTTGCCAGAGTAGGCTGGTATTCAAAGAGAAGGCAATACTTTCACTGCCTGCTTCAGTTTCCTTATATCTAAATGTAAAACAAAGGGGCTGGACCAGAAGAACTGGAAGATCCCTCCCACCTTTGGTTATGATTTCCCCTTTCCATCTTCATATAACTCTGTTGTGTAACAATGATTCTCTTATGTATCACAACTATGAGCTGCTGTCTTATTACTACCCAGTCATATGATACTTACGTGGTTTCCGAGGCTGCTTGGGGGAAACACCCTTGCTGTCTCCCCCAGTGGACTGACGTTTCTTTCCCTGCTTTTTGCTTAAATCAAAGAAAAACTGACAAGCTGGTTCTTCCTGTGAAAGCCAAAAAACATGCAAACAGACATTACTCAGTAGAGCTCTAGAACTAAAGTTGGCCCTGACATTTATAAAGATATTGCAGCCTTCCTTCTCTTTTCTCCCGCCCACTCTGCTTATTCTAGCAACAACAGCCGTTTGCCCTTCCATGCTCCTCCTATTCACACCTTTCCAGACTCCTGCAACCTCAGCCCTCTGGCCACAAACAGCTACCAATTCAACTCCTCTACCCCACTTTGGTGACTTTGTCACATGCTTCCACATGCCTGAAATCCCCCTTTACCACTCCACTCCCTAAATCTCTACCTACTGAAACCCTACCTGAAATCTGCCGTTCTCTCTTCCTTCAGCCCTGTCTCAAATAGTGAGGTGGTCCATGTTTTTGCTAAGCCAAGCCTATCTACATGCACAAGTGATCCTGTTCTACCCCCTCTTCTCCAGAAGATCACCTACTCTATCATCCCATTCTATCACGTCTCTTCAATCTCTCCCTGTCTGTTTCCTTATTGTTTACAAACATTTCCATTTCTCCCCCATCCTCAAAAAATCCTTCACTTGATACCCACTAGCTTTCGTCCCATTATCTCTCCTTCCTTTTGTGGTTCCTTGGGAAGACTATCTATAATCAAGGCATCTACTTCCTTTCCTCTCCCTCTCTTTTTTTAAATCTCTACAGCCTGGTTCAGACCTCATAATTCAACTGAAATAGCTGTCTCCAAAGTTATTAATAATTTCTTAATTGCCAAATCTAATGTCCTTTTTTCAATCCTCATTTTTCTAGACTTCTCTGCAACCTAATCACTTTCCTGCTCAGTAACCTCCTGTGCTCACTATCACCTCTAAGACTAAATAACTTGTTTGGCATCCAAAGTGCTTCAAAATCTGGTTCTCTCCTCCCTTTCTAGTCTTCTTGCAACTTACTTTCCTCAGCCTCCACGACACTGTTCTACCACAAACTTCTAGATCCAGTGATCCTGGGTTTTCCTTGTACAAGACAACCCCATCTCCTGACTGCATTTTCATTCACTGTCCCCCATGCTTGGAGTGCTCTTCCTTCTCACCTCCAACTCTTGGCCTCTTTCAAGCTCCAGCTAAAATTCCCACTTTTCTACAAAAAGTCTTTCCCAATTCCCTATAATGTGAGTGCCTTCCTCCCAGAAAGTATCTCCAATCTGTCTTGTCTACATCTTGTTTGCATGTTGTCTCTCCTATTAGACTATGAGCTCCCTGCAAGCAGGCACTGTCTTCTGTCCAGCACTAAGCACAGTGCCTATACAGAGTAGGTGCTTAATAGGTGCTTCTTGACTACTCAACCTCCACAGCCTAATTCAGATGACATGAAACATTCCCTGATCCTCCTCTCTAGTCCCAAACATGAAAGTCCCATCTCTCCCATGAATTCTTCTCTCAAGTGTTGAAACATCTCGAGACAGCTGTTATAGTCTAAGTTCCCTAAAGGTAAGGACAACATCTTATTCATGTTTCTATTTCTTTCACAACCAAAGAGTTGAATGTCTCCACGAACATAAATAACAGGATTTGGCTCAGGGAAAGCTAGAGATAGACTCAGTATTGGGCTGGATAATTCCACACATCTCAGCACTAAATCACAATTAAGCTGAATATGAACTTGGTTTGAATTACCCCAACTATTGGGACTTAGTGATCAAAAACGTTCCTGGAAAGTGAGATCTGGATTACACAGATTTTGTCCGCATCTGGCCTTGCCCTGACCTCTCAGCCCGATGTCTCTACTAGAAAGCAAGTACCCGTGGGAGCCTGTTCTCCCCTCCTGAGAATATCACCCCAAGGAGAATACCTGTGGAGCCAGGCCCTGTTTGTCTGACAATGCTTCCTTCCCAGATTTTCTGTAGGGGTTTTCAGTGACATCTGGCGGCTGCTTCACAAGCTCTGCCATATCCATCAGATTAAGTGGGAGGATACTGAATGCATAGAGGTACTTTGGAAAAAACAATAACAAAATAGCTTCAAAGAACTTAATATTTATCCTAATCTAACACACTAATTTCTTTATGAAGACTGTCATGAGAAAGCATAGTATTAATTTTTAAAATAAAAACAGCCAAGTACAACAAATCATCAAAGCTAAACATTGCAAACATGTTATTTATGAAAGGAGGAAAAAAGAAAGGTGGAAGATACCCGACTCAGAATGTTACCCCTGGATTGTTACATTTTACATTTTTTGCCACTGTTTTTGTTTCTTCTTTCTTTTTCCTAAAATGCTGACTAACCTGCCTGTCATTAACTCTGCAAAACTTCACCAAAATATGAGGAAATATAGTTGTCCTTCAAGATTTGCAAAGTGCTTCACATACATTATCTTGTTTGATCATGTGGTGGGAGTTGGATGGAAGCTGGGTGACATTTCAGTAAAGTTAGATTGTTTCTACTAATTTTCCTATAGAACTTTCAGTCTCAGTTCCAAATATAAAAAAAAAAACCCTGCACATAGTCTATAGGGATTAAATATGACTTTTTAAATATTAATTTTAGTAGAAAACAAATTTTCCCTTAAGTCTATGATTTTTAGAAGGTTACATTCTGAAGCATGGCATTACTACTTTAAGAGATCCGTCATTTACCCCTTCGACTAATATACGTTACAACCTCTTTACCCCTTAGATGCTGTGGTTAAAAATTCAACATCTGGTGGTCAATCTTTGGGGGGGAATCTATTATTGCTAATAACATACAAGCAGGCCATTCCTTGGCCTGGAATGCACTTCCTCCTCAAACCTGCCTTGGAGGCAGGCTCTCTACATTCCTTTAGGGCTCAGCTCCAGTACTATCTCCTACCTGAGGACTGTCTGGATCCTCCCAACCACTAGTGCTCCCCCAACCCTTGAAATCACTTACTTGCTATGTCTTGTATTTACTCACATGTGCACACTCTGTTTTGCCCAAGAGAACAGGAGAAAGTTCCGTGGGGATAGGCATTGTCTCATTTCTGTTTCTATATCCCTAGTATCTGGGACCTAATAGGTACTTAATAAATGTTTGTCAATTGATTGACTTTCCCAGTGTGAAAAACAGCCACTGATTGACACTGGAAAAACAAAAGGAAGAACCCATACTGCTCAGATGAAGACGTGTAGTTGGAAAGGGAGACTATGGTGTTAGTTGGCCCCTACACATAACTTGGATAGGCATTGCAGAAGAACAATGAACTGGGCCCAGAACTGAAGAGGAGAGATTGGGTCAGACCACATTTGAGAATATGCAGGGTCTTTAATGATCCTAAGTTGTTCCCAAAATGATTCCAAATGGCTACAAATGCCCATCTTTTTTTTTTAACCTATTCATTTTTAAAGAAATAGTTTATATAGTATTAGAATTGTTATTCCCCACCTCCAACCTTTTTTCCAATTACACGTAAAGACAGTTTTCAACATTCACTTTTATAAGATTTTGAGATCCAAATTTTTTTCTCCCTTCCTTCCTCTTCTCCTCCTTCCCCAAGACAGCAAGGAATCTGACATAGGCTATAGATATATGATCATATTAAACATATTTGCACATTAGTCATGTTATGAAAGAAGAATCAGAACAAAAGGGTAAAACCATGAGAAAGAAAAAGAGAAAAAATGGTATGCTTCGATCTGTATTCAGACTCCATAGTTCTTTCTCTGGATGTGAATAGCATTTTCCATCATGAGTCTTTTGGAATTGTTTTAGATCATTGTATTGCTGAGAAGAACTATGTTTAAAAAGCCCATCTTTTTAACACCAACATTTTTCTAGTCTGCAAGGTTGTAAATCATGAAATATCATCTTTTCAGCAGAATCAAAATCATGGATGATCCAAAGAACAATGGAAAGACATATGAGTATGAAAAGCTGGCCACTCAGGAGAACATTGCACACAGAAACAACAACACTGTGTGATAATCAACTTATGATGGACTGAGTTCTTCTCAGCAATACCATGATGCAATTCCAAAAGACTCATGATGGAAAATGCTATCCACATCCTGAGAAAGAACTATGGCATCTGAATGCAGATCAAAGCATACTATTTTCTCTCTCTCTTTTCCTTTCTTGTGTTTTTTCCCTTTTGTTCTGATTCTTCTTTCACATTATGACTAATGTGCAAATATGTTTAAAATGACTGTACACGTATAGCCTATATCAGATTGCACGCTATCTTGGGGAGGGAGGGAGAAAAAAATTTGGAACTCAAAATCTTATAAAAGTGAATGTTGAAAACCACCTTTACGTGTAATTTGAAAAAAACAGAATACTATTAGGTGGAAAAAAATAAAGATAAAAAGAAGATAAAAAAAAGAGCATCAACGAAATAATTAAAGACACCAAAGAAGAGTTCTAGGACAAGAAGCTGGTCTTTTCAGAAAGATTTATAAAATGGGTGCCTTTGCTTCATTTGGCCACTTCTCCCCAAATCTTCTCCCCCACTATTTTTTTCTTCCTATGTGTATGCATTAATTAGATACAGAATCTCAAACCAGAGACGCTATGTCTAATGCATACAAAAGATGACACCAGCAGTAATGACAGTCTAACAAATGAGTTTGGGAAGCAAAGCTGGGCCCTCTGAAGGGCAAAGTACTTTTGGCTTTTACATTCCTATTTTTCACTCCAGGCAATTAGTCAGGACTCACTGAGGCTTTTGGGAACCTTGCTGACCAAGACAATGCTACTGGTGAGAAGAGACGATCAACTCATAGCACTTCTCCAAGGACGGCATCTGGATGCTGCTGTCGTGCACGTGGCGTCTGTCTGGAGGATAACCTACTGGGCACAACACCAGTGATTCCATATTTACCTTCCTCTTCTCTGGGTTTCCAACATTTGCCAGAGCTATGAATCGGGTAACGTGCTGAGCAGTTTCCTGGAGGACTGTGTGGTTTCTATAACATATATGAAAGAAAAGAAAATACAAACAACTTTTATATTCCACTTATCAGTATTTTGTAAATGGTTTCTATCAGTGAGAGTTCTCTTTTCCTCTTATGGCATAGGGGCCTCAGATATGACTTCTTTAAAGGGAAACAAATAATAAGAGCTAATATTTACATAATGCTTTCAAAGTTTACAAAGTTCTTAACATAGATTCACCTGCAAGACAGGTGCTTTTATTATCCCCATTTTACATATGAGATTAAGTGATTTGCCCAGGCTAGTACATGTTGAGGCAGGATTTGAAACTAGGATGTACTGACTACAAGTCCTGGACTCTCTTCACTATGGTACCTAGCTGCTACTATCATTATTCTTGCTATTAAAATTGCATCGCCCACAGGACATGAAAGCAGGACCTCCTTCTAAAGACATGACATGAAATCCTTTATTACTTCCAATGTGCCCCAAGACAATATGGAAGCGGCTCCTGCTGCCATACAGCCCAACTCCACACGCTATCTTTCCTCAAAATATCCCCAGTGTGTTCTACTAATACATGATCTGACCATGCTCTGGCTGTGAGCTGATATATAAGATTAGTTTGGAATAACTGCCATTCTCCCAAAAAGCCCTCTTTTTCAAATCCTTCCCTAAAATCTTCGGGTTTCAGACCTTCTCTAAGGTTTCTTTCCAAACCAAGAATTGGCTGATTCTGGCCTTTCACCTGTTTTTGTACAACAGAGAGCTAAGAGGAATGATTTTCACATTTTAAAACACAATAAAACCTTATTTTAAAATGTGAAAATCATTCTTAACTTCTGGGCTCTACAAAAACAGGCAGAGCAGTTTGCTGATCCCTGTTCTTCCCTATTTCTAGGGAAGTCAGGAGACCCAAAGGCACTTTCAGCCGAACTTGGGCTCTTTCTTCCCTGGGGTGCAGTAGTCAGGAGGCTCAGTTGCCAGCAGAAGAACTGACTCCTCTCTCTTCAATTCACTGCCTGTTTCTGATCTTACTTTCTAGTATAACCTTTTCCTCCCCACAGATAATGCCTATGCTTGGATAAAGATGGAAAAGCAATTTTCTTGAAAGGAGGAAGCATCTGAAAAAGGGCAATTTTAGTGTGGGACAAAGGAAAGTTGGAAACAATTCAGCCAATTCTTACTTCTCTGCTAATGGACCATAGCTCTGATGTTCTATGAGGGGGAAGCAATTCCAAGTTAGAGCAAATCTTACATTGGGCTAAAAGATTTATATCCATTGGACATGGAAGAGGGAAGCAGGGAACAGATTATCTAACCAGGCAGTCTCCTAGTGATCCTGAAACAAGTTTTCACAATGTAACTTTATTATCTGAAAATACATGTATATTGAACAAAATTCAAAGTCAAGTAAAATGCAGATTATCCAAACCAGCTTCTTTATTAGTTATACATGAATACTTCACAAAGAAGGTATTGGTACTGTCCTTCCCCAGTTGTCTTCCATACTGAAATCCTCAGATATGCTTCTGAAGCAACCACTAATGATGAGAATTTCCATGTCTATATAAAAGGGCCACAGCCTGAATTCCCAGGAAATTTTTGGAAAACTTTGTCTTAAGAGTAAGTAAATGTAGTTATAAATATTATAAAAGTTATAAAAGCTGTAACTGTTTATGGTTTTGCTCCAAACTCTAGAGCAGGAGTTCTTACCTGGAGCCCACAAATCACCAAGAGCTCTTGGGATAAATTCCAGGTAGGGTCCATGAACATGGATGGGAAAGAAATTACATCTCTATTTTCACTCAGCTCTAAATCAAAGTTAGCTTTTCCTTCAATTAAGGAGGTAACATTATCCTAAGAAGGGTCTATAGGCTTTACCTAACTGCCAAAGGGGCCTACAACATACAAAAAAATCAGAAATCTCTGCTGTAGAAGCTTAATCCCTTAGGCAGAAACTATGAAATTATATACCCTGAGTAGAACACTGCATATATTGTCAGACTCAGTTGATGTGCTGTTTAATTTTATGGTTGAACTACTTTCTCCCTTCCCACATTTAATAAAATTCTTTGTTACAACGGATGGTTCACTGGGCAGGGGAAGAGGGTAAGGTATATTGAGAAATGAAGGTGATGTAAAAACAAAACATACTAATTTTTTAAAAAGAAAAAAGATACCCACCGATAAGGAAGCCTTTCATAATAAGTCTTTTCCAAGGCAGCAAAGTGATACCTGGGTTTCAAGTCCATGGCAAGATGGGAGATCAAAGAAGAGCCTTTTTTCTTGGTATCCACATCTCCCTGTAAAAGAAAAATAGTGTCCTTTATGACTGACCTTAATGATCAGGCATGTAGGTATGATACAAGCATATTGTGTTAAGTGTCTGTACAGTAACCATACAAGTTTGAATAACAAAAGAACTAGGTCATATGTGGATCAAAATCAGGAGTTGAAGGTGGCCCCCTCTCAACCTTTGCACACAAAATAGATCATTAGAAGCAAAGCTTGAAAGTAAATTAGTTACTGCTAATTAATTTGGCATGCAAGCATAATTTTCTTTGTAGAAGGCCAAGCACAGATCTCATTACAAGGGTGACATTAGGAGATGATTTGGTCAATGCAAAGTCAAGTCAAATTCTCTGGTGCCAGATGTTTTTGGAATAGTTTGTGTGAAATATTCACAGAAGAATTCACAAGCCTGGAAAGTAGGGGAGAAAAAAAAACAGCACTGAATTGGTGGACGTGATGGGGTGGCGGGTTTAGGGGTGAGACAGGGGTGGAGAGGTCTAAAGACCTTAGTTCAAGTCTATGATGTGCCACTTGGTGGACTTGGAGAAAGCATTTAACCCCTTCGTGTCAGTTTTCTTCTCTTTAAGATGTGGGTGAATACTTTTAGATCAAGTGATATAATGTGGAAATGCTTTAAAATCAATTAAGTGCTATATAAATCGAACATGGTAGTATGTGTGGACCTCAAAGGTCAGAATGTCCCTTAAATAACCTTTTGTGGGAACAATTATCTCCAAGCTTTCAAGAATCCTTACTGAATCTACGTAATTTCAGTTTATTCTACTTGTTAGCATATGGAAGTCTGTGCCATTCTACATAAAGTCTGTCCTAAATATGTCTTTTTCAAGCATTAGGGGTGAGGCTCTTAATTTTAATATTCTAAGATTTTGTGAACAAACCCATTTTATGTTCATGACCACTTTGCATGATTTTATCCACCTTATTAATATTTCCTGTCTTCCCCTTTGCAGACTGAAGAAATCTCACTTTTGGTATTTTTTCTTACATATGAGTACCGTCTCTTCCCCTCTGATCATTTCTGATACTTTCACTGGCTCTTCACCAGCTTCAAGTTGTTCCCCAGGATGCTTAGAGACCAGTTTCAATGTAGAGAGCCTTTCAGGTTTGGTGATATCATGGGTTTGTACATGGGGAAGAGAAAGCATAGGCTTGCTTCCAGTTTATGATGCTGAGGAAGTCAGGCTCATGGCAGCCTACTGCTGATATATTCAGGGCGCAGTCTACAGTAATTTTTTAAGGCCATCACTGACAGCTCTGAAGCCCCTGAAGGTACTCCCATGCCCACTACTCAAGGCTTCTGGATGCCTCACTGTGGTACAGAGCTGGGCTCTCAATGGCTCTGCCATTCAAGCAGAAGCTCTGGCCTGTCCTCAACAGGGTAAAAAGGTTTCAAATACAAGTTCAGGCATTCTTGTCTGTCATCCAAAGTTTAGACTACCTAAGATCAGGGGCGCATCATCAGATGGCTGGCTGAAAGGTGAAGAATTTTTCAGCCTCAGACGTTCATCAAGACTGTCATCTAGAGTATATAGAGGGGCTGCAATTTGCATCAGTGGAAGGAGTACCCATATTGAAAAAAATTACAGATCCTTGAGTTACTGAAGCACTTTACACTTCCCCATATTGAAGCTCATTGGACAGTTTTCTGACCATATAGAGTCAAATTCTTCCCTGTTGATTTAGCGTTCCATTCCTTGTAAGATCTGCCATTGGCACACTGGGAATATCATTTGTATGCCTTCTTCGAGATCATTTATAATAATATTAAATGAGAATCGTCCAAGTAGAGACCTCTAGGAACTCCACAAATAAGAGAGTGACATTCCTTGTGGTTCCCGAAAAAGTCCAGGGAGGGTCTGAGTTAACTAAAATATGTTAAAACCTGGAATATGCAACACAGATCACACAAAGCTCATTACTAATCACAGGACAATTTGCTTTTGGAAATCTCAACTAAACAAAAAAAAAGCTGTACGTTGGGAGAGTCAAAGTTTCATATTCAGTCCTCTTTTTCTATTCTTCTTTGTAGAGGGGAAACATTTATATTTGTTGATCTTTATCAATATGACACATCATCATAATAAGGAAGTTTTTTAAAAATCCCAACTGGAAAAGAGCTACTCACAGAAGCATTCCCGAAGTTCCCCACACCCTTGGGCCATGGGGATGTCAGCAAGACATCAACACCTTTAAACTGCGATGTGGCCTGCAAAGCTGCCTTCAGCGAGCTTACATCCTTGAAGGTGAAGCTGTAAGGTGGGGCAGGCTCAGCCAATGACTCTGTCCCACTGAGGTAAGCAATCTGCAGGCCTGAGGCACCAGTGAAAACACCTTTTCGACCTACACAGGGGGAAAAAAACTGTTAAGCTTTAGATAGACTGTTAGAACAAAAGCAGGATTATCATGGTGAATGGCCCACATACCTCAAGCACCTGCGAGAGGTTGTGAATCCTGTGTCAGGGCTGTTATACAACCATATAAAATGCTAAGTTAATCATTTTTTAATAAGTAAGAAAGGGGGGGCCTCTCCTCCTCCATAAAATATAAGATAAACTGAGTCTAAGAGAATAATAGGTCTAAGAGGACCCCAAGTGAATTGGTGAAAAGGCATTAAATAAAAAAAATTAACAACAGGTGAAACCAGAGACCGTTAAAGATGTACCACTCAATTAGGTGGAGAGAAGAATCCAAGCCAGAAGAGGAGTAGAAGCAGAACGGACTGAGAAATAAACTATACTTCTCTGGGAACTAGGGCACAACTTGGGTTGGGAAGTCTGGCCTTGGACAGGTGGAGAGAGACAGTAAGGCTTCTCTCTCTTTTAAAAAAAACTTTTTAAGGTGTATCTCTTACAGCAGATCTTAAATACAGTCTATGGACCTATAATTATATTATAAAAAGACTGGTTTCAATGTGTTGCTATCACTGGCTAACTAAAAAGAAAGGGATAGGGAGAAAAGAGAGGTCTATGTTGACAAGGCTACAACCCTAAGTCCTTCACAGACAGTGGAAAAAGGAAGAAAGAGACCTATGCCATCACAATTACAAAATGAACTACTGTGAGTTTACAGCCATTAATTCCCCATCAAACAATATGGTTATTTGCATGTTTCACTATCAATTCCTCAGGCCCTCTGAAAGAAATTCAGATTACTGTGTTACTAACCCTAAGTCTTACGCAGATCGGAAGGTAGTCAGACCTCCCAAGCTGTCCCTCGATCTCTGTCCAAATTCTAGAAAAGAAAGGAAGACTAGAAGACACCGGTAAGATTCAATAAACACAGATGTTAAGACTTAAGGGAAACAACAATGTAAATGGAAAGAACAGCGATAAAACAAACGAAACTACCTTCCAATCTCCATAAGACGTAATTAATAAACTCAATGCTTAATTGACTGCTAAAGAAGATAAGGCTAGAAAGCTGGGCTGAAGCCAGACTTTGAAGGGCCTAAAATGCCAGGATCAAGAATTTGCACTTTGTTCTGTTGTGGCCATTCAGATGTTTCAGTCACGTTTTCTTGGCAGAGATACTAGAGTCGTTTGCCATTTCCTTCTCCAGCTCATTTTACTAATGAGGAAACTGAAGCAAACAGGGTTAAGTGACTTGCTCCAGGTGACATAACTAGTATGTGTTTGAGGCTGGATTTGAACTCAGGTCTTCCTGCCTCCAGGCCCAGTGCTCTACCCACTATGCCAACTAGCTGCTCTACTTTATTCTGTAGGCAAAGGAAAATGCTACTGAAGATTTCTTAACAGGTATAACAATCACAACAGTGTGTTAGGAAGACTACTTGGGCACAGTTGTGAAGGACAGACTGAATGTGTGAAAATTGATTAGGAATCTACAACAATAGGTTAGGTGAAAAGAAATGACAGTGTGAACAAAGGTGGGCACAGTGGGAGCCGAGAAGTAGGGACAGATCCCAGAAATAACAGTGAGGCAGAATCAATGGTACTTGGCAACTGTTTGGAGGTGTGGGGTAAGGGAGAAGAAGCGGACAAAGATAAAGTTATGAGCTCAGGTTCCCTAGGAGGCTAGTAAGGCCATCAACAGAGACAGTTCTCTTTAGAGAGAGGCAGAGACTGTGAGAGTAAGATCACTTAGTGAAGTTTTTGGCCCTTGGTTCACAAAAATTATGATGCTAACTTTGGCAGATCCTACTCAACTAAAAAGGCTTAAGTTTGGACCCAGCAACAAATTGTGTGACTATTATCCAACAGACCAGGCTACCTCAGGGCA
Source organism: Vombatus ursinus (assembly GCF_900497805.2). Classification (NCBI taxonomy): domain Eukaryota; kingdom Metazoa; phylum Chordata; class Mammalia; order Diprotodontia; family Vombatidae; genus Vombatus; species Vombatus ursinus. The sequence continues at coordinate 845,601 of NW_020954907.1, read as the reverse complement.
AAGATGCTCCTCACCCAGGTGGTGGCCACCAAGTAATCACCATTTTTTTTTTTTGGCCAACAGCCAAATCAGGAAACTGACAATTACGGCATGGAAGGGGCTGTGATTTGCTTTTGTGGAAGGAGTATACACATGGATGGAGTCACAGATCCTTGGCATCTTGAAAGGAATCTGATTATTTCATGTTTGGCAGTGAGTTCTACTAAGCATTCTTCATGGTTATCTCATTTAATGCTCAATTTATGTATTATTCACTTATTCTTATGTTTAAAAGCCTTATTCAAAAACTGTATTCCATTATTACTCTGAGGTCCTTTACCTTTCATTAGAATCATTTAAGAGTCTCAACTGCTCTGTCACAGTTGCTATGACTCTGTCCCTGAGAACAGTTTTACCATGTAGGACTGGGCTGTCATTCTCAGTTAGACTGTAATAACTAGGCTGAGAACTGCCCTACAATTTCCTTAAACTATAAAAGTACATGAAAGGAGGAGGGATTAAAATGAGAACCGTAAGATAGGAACTAAAGAAAGGATTCCATACAATGGTGCTGACCCCACACCTTCTCAAAGAACAGTCATATATGAACTGAGAGTGACCCTGTTAGGCTGGGGGCAGGAGTTATTATAATTTAAACTGAATTTATATACATATGAATTTACATGAAGCACAACTGTGTGGCAAATGGCTTCTGTATGACCAAATAAACAGAAATAAGTCCCAGAGGGTGATTCTTAGGGGAACACATGATGAAAGGAAATTCCAAAACTTAATAGCAAAGCTAAAGATCAGTAAAAAAGAAGGTCGATTAGACTGAAAAAGCAGAAGTTAGAAATAGCATAGGAAACCGGAAAAGGCAAATCTGATAAAAAGGGAATATTAGCAGAGAAAAGGGAAAAAAAGGAGGAAGGCTATGGCCCTTTGGTCACAGTATTTGGCAGAGAAATCGCTCTTACTCTCTTGTGTAACACAGGGGGCTGCCATAGGCCCATTTTATCAAACCACATTGTGAGCCCACTACTGAAACCCTTTTCTGATCCATACCTAGGTAAGTAATGTTTTCAGCTAGTTCACATCCATCAACATCTGGGAAGTACTTGACAGCTTCCTGGTCATTAGCACCGAGCACATAAGTTTGAATAGGTGCTTTGGAGAGGAAAAGAGATAACAAGAAACATCATATAATTACTGGATGTACTTCTGAGCATGAGAAAATTTTTCTATGCATGTGTAACATTTTTAACAAAAGCAAAAAAATCTGTATCACCACTCCATTAACAGCTCTACGTGATACACAAACTCCCTTCCAGGGTATGTCCTGTGCCCAACATTCAACAGCTGTGCTTGGCACATAGGCACTTAATAAATGCTTGTGGATTGGTTACTAAGTATTGTCGGACAATAGAGGTAACCACTTTATGTAATAAAAATGGATGCTGCAAATGACATAATAACAAGGACTAAAATTGGAAGAAGGAGGAGTCCCAGAAAACTTGATCCATCCAATTGACGGTTATTTTTATATAATGTACTCTCTGGAACAGACTCTACAGGGAGGTTCACAATATGAAATCCACAACCAATCTGTAACTTGAGCATTTTCCTTCCCAATGTGCAAGATGTAGTAGAAGGTAAGCACCCTGAGGGGAGGGGTTGTTCCATTTTGTCTGTGTATGTGGCTAGCACATAGTAGACTCTTAATGAATGCCAGTTGAGTTGAGCTGGCACAAGGAGGAAATCTTTAAGCAACAATACATAGGTAAAACATACCATGACCAAAAATCCTTGGTACTCTGATATTTATGTTTCAAAGTAGTAATTTCTGTACCTCTCTTGACTCCTGTCCTGTATTCCTCCCATTCGGTACTTGGTGTAGAACCGAAGAAATCACCTACACACAACAGCAGCTAAAATGAGATTTTAAAGCAGACAAATAAAACAAAAATATAGTCAATATACAATCTTCATAGTTAACATCTCCAAATGGTCAACATCAGGTTCTCCTTAACCAATCTGCATAACCTGAGCAACAATTCTGTGATTGGGTTCTAACTCTGTGAATGTTTTGTGGAATCTAAATCACAAATATAAACCATTCAGATCCTTAATAAGCACAAATCTATATCGCCTTCCATCGCCAAGGTAGCTACAAATTGGGAGAAGATAACAAGATATTCTCCAGGTATCAGTCCTATTGCCCCTTTATAACACTCAACTATCTCTGCTCTCTCTCTCTCCTTAAAGACACAGTCATAGAAACACATCACAAAGATCAGGTTATAAACATTCAAATCTCCAGTACTAGTCTCTAAATCTTTTTGCTGACTGACTATCCAAATGGTTCTGTTCTACGTGGTTGTATGGATTGGAACACCCAAGTCATGAATAACCGCAAAGCAATAAGCGCTAAGGAAAGTTTCCTAAAGCATCTCTCCTGGGTAATCTAGATTTTCCTACATCTAGGTCACACCCAATAGTAACTGATCTATCCAGTAACTTTTTTTTAAATTTGTTTTCAAAGTGGTTATAAAACATTTAATCCAGATCACAGAGAAGAGGTGACTAACAGTATCAAAGGCTGCAGAAAGTTCGAGAAGGATGAGGATTGAGAATAGGCCATGAGATTTGACAATTAAGAGATCATCACTGGTAACTGGAAAATGTCATTTCAGCTGAAATAATGAAGTTGGAAGCTAAACAGTAGAACTTTTAGAAGAGACAGGAGAATTGTAGACAGCTTTCTGAATGACTTTAGCTAGGAAAGGGAGAAGAGCTATAAGAGGATAGCTAGCAAGGACGGACAGGTCAAGTGAGGACTTTTTAAAGACGGGGAGATGTGCAGGTGACTAGGCAATTAAGAAGCAGCTAGGAGACTATGCTATTGGATACTACCTACTCCTTGTCAACTCCTTTTGTATCCCTCCACAGTACTCTGCATAGAAAGGTACTCAATGTTTGTAAAATGTAACTGAAGTAATGTGTCAGAATTAAGACACCATTTATTTCTCCCCAGCGGTCTTTTGCCTAGTTGAGTCAATATACTTGCTATCTCTGAACATAGTTCATTACTCAGTCAAGCCTACGTTATTAATGTATCTTCCTCTCCGTTAACCCTTGTCTATTAACTATTCTTTTCAAGTGCCTACCATTGCAATGTACTGGGATGGGTGATGAGATACAACAACAGAAACAAAATGGTGCCTGGCCTCAAGGAACCTCAAGGAGGTTATAACATGTGGACAGATAAGTAATTACAAAGTATATACAACATGATTTCAAGAAACACATAGCATTAAAAACTAGGGCAATCAGGAATGACTTCCTGTAGGAGGTACCACCTAAGCTGTGATCCGAAAGGAGCTATAAGGTAGAGTTGAGAAAGGATGCAATCCTGATATGTGAAAACATTCATGTAAAGGCATGGAGGTGGGAAATGAGGAAATGTCCTGAATAATTAACATGACTAGAAAGGAGAGTTTGATAGGAAATAACATGGAAAAAAAGACTAACAAGTAGGTGAGAGTCAGACTATGGATGGATTTAAATGCCAGGCTAAGGACTTTATATTTTATCTAAGAGGCAATGGGAAAACAATGAAGATTGTTTAGTAGTTGGGTGACATGGCCAGATCTGTATTTTAAGAATATTAGTTTGGCAGATCTGAGGGAGATGATAAGAGCCTGAAGTAGTATGGTAGGAATGGATGTGAATAGAAGGAAAGGGATGGACATGAGAGATGTTCTGGAAATAGAACCAACAAGACTTGGGAATTCATTCAATAAAAGAAGTCAGAGAGAAGGAAGAGTAGAAGAATGGCCTTGAAGTTCTGAAGGTACACTAGAATGATGATAATGTCTTCAACAGAAACAGGGTAAGTTTATAAGGTGGGGAAAGAATTGAATTTGATATTCAATGGGACATCCAAAGAAAGGTATCCAAGAGACAACTGGTGATGGGACTAGAGCTTAGGAGATATAGACATTTGAGAGGTTGTTTGTAAAGAGATGATAATTGAAACCAGCAAAACTGAGCATAATCCTTCAGGGAAAAAAATAGACATTCAGTGAAATAGAGGACTTTCAAGCATTCTTGATGAAAAGACCAGAGCTGAATAGAAAATCTGACTTTCAGATACAAGACTCAAGAGAAACATGAAGAGGTAAACAGGAAAGAGAAATCATAAGAGACTTATTAAGGTTGAACTGTTTACATTCTGCATGGAAAGATGATATTTGTAACTTATGAGTCCTTTGTCAGCATTAGCGTAGTTGGAAGAGAAAAAATTCTATGTATGTTTGTGTATCTATCTATCTATCTAGATAGATAAATGGAGGGCACAGGGTGAGTTGAAGATGAAGGGGTGATATCTGGAGAATAAAATTAAGGGGTGAGAGAGGACTATATGGAGAGAAGGAGAAAGGGAGAGGTAGAATGGGGTAAATTATCTCACATAAAACAGACAAGAAAAGGCTTTTACAGTGGAGGGAAAATGGGGGAAGGTGAAAGGGAATGAGTCAATCTTATTCTCATCGGATTTGGTTTAAGGAGAAAATAACATACACACTCAACTGGGTATGGCAGTCTATCTTACCCTACAGGAAAATGGGGGGGGGAAGGGGACAAGAGAACAGGAGGATGATAGAGGGGAGGGCAGATTGGAGGAGGGGGTAATCAAAAGCAAATACTTCCAAGGAGGGCCAGGGTCAAAAGAGAGAATAGATTAAATGGGGGGTAGGATAGGATGAGGGAAATATACTTAGTTTTTCACAACATGACTACTATGGAAGGGTTTTGCATGACTACACATGTATAACCTGTGTTGAGTTGCTTGTTTTCACATGCAACTAACTGGGAAATAAGACATATAGGAAATGGGGTATAGAAATCTATCCTGCCCTACAGGAAAACTGAAGGGGAAGGGGATAAGAGAAGGGAGAAATAGAAGGGAGGGCAGATTAGGGGAAGGGGTATACAGAATGCATGCCATCTTGGGGTAGGGGGAGGGACAAGATGGGGAGAAAATTTGGAACTCAAAATCTTATGGAAGTGCATGTTGAAAACTAAAAATAAATAAATTTTTTAACAAGTTAAAAAAAAAAAGAGATGATAATTGAATCAATAGAAGCTGATGAGATCATCAACAGAAATTGTAGAGAGAGAACAGGAGCCAGGATAGAACCTTAATGGTCCTTCAAAACCCGGCTCAAAAATCACCTTCTCTAAGAAAATGATTTTTGCTAATTGTACTCCACTCTAATTTATCTTCTACTATGGCAGACAGGTGGTACAGTGGATAGATGACTGTCCCAAAATCAAGAAGCCAGGCCTCAGATACTTAGTAGCTGTGTGACCCTAGGTAAGTCACTTAATCTCTATCTGCTTTCAGTTTCCTCATCTATATAAAACGGAGATAATAATTGCCTCTGTCTCTCAGGGATGTTGTGAAGATCATGTGAGATTAATATTTTAAAGTGCTTTGCAAACTTTAAAACACCATAGAAATGCTAGCTATTATTATGGCTCCTCATTATTGTGTACATTAGTCACTTACACGGCATGTGACTATCTTGAAAATGTTGGGAAGGGGCTTATATTCCAACTTAATTGGTCTACTTGTTGTTTCCTACATGTGATATTCTATCTTCTTTCCTTATACCTTTGCTGTCTCCTATCCCTGGATTGCCTGTCCTCCTCACTGACACTCTTGGAATGCTTGTTTCCCTCTAAAACTCAGCTTAAGCACCACCTCTTGTCCAAGAGACTCTTTCTGATTCCCCCAGTCATAGTACTACTCTCCTCCTCTCAAACTACTTTGTTTCATCTTGTATATCTTTCATATTAACTTATCTGTCAACAGGTTATGTTCCCTCCTCTTCCTTCCCCTTCCATCCCCCATTGTGGGTTCCGTGAGGACAGGGACTGAGTCATTTTTGTCTTTGTATCTCCCCTGCCCAGCTCAGTGCCAGGCAAAGAGCACATAATAAATTGTTTAGCTGAATCGATGAAACACACAGTGAGTATCTATGTTCTCAGTCCTATCAAACAATCCAACCATAATAAAATACATTACACTTAACCCCCAACTGTACTCTTCTCTCCTGGAGTTACAATCAATTCCATTCCCTAACCCTTAGTCAAAAATTGCCAAAGGGGACTAAGGTAGTCTATGGCTGTGCCACAGAGCAAGGAGATAGTTGGGAAATGCTGAACTAGACACCAGGTTATCTATTTTGGACATTTTTTTCAATCTCCATTTAGAACGGTGCTGGGCTTACGACAGATATTCACCCTGACAACAAAACGGATTTATTAAATTAGGAACTCAAGAAATTTGTCTCAGTATGTTTTCCTGGGACAATGGCATTAATTTTCAATATGAAAAGAAACATCTTACATCAAAGTTTCCACTTTTCTTCTGAATTGCTCGGATTCTATTGAATAAAACATCAAACTTTCCTTCAACATCGCCACAAGCCAACCTGTAGGCAAGAGATAAACATCAAATTAATTCAGTTAACACTAACACCTGTCGAGTTCAGTACAAACAGTTCTTACTGTACTCATATGGATTGCTGATCTTTTTAGTTAGGATTATCTCCGAGCTGAGTTCCATAACTCCACGTGCCTGTGAGACATCAGTACCCGAGTGTCTTGCTGTCATCTCAAACTCAACATCTCTAAAACCAAAATGTCCTTCCTCTGAAAAAGTGTTTCTCTCTGTTTTCATCTTCATACTGTTCTTCCTGTCACCTAGGCTTAAAAATCCCAGGATCACTTTGAATCCTTCTTCGACTCATCTCCCACACTGCCCCTAAGTGGCATGGAGAGTCCTTTTCTCTGTGTCCTTTCCATCTGTCATTGTTCCCTGATCCTTTCAGCTCTGAATCTCTCATGTCACTGTTGGGTCTTTCCTATTAAGGATGAAGCAGCTCAGGCCTCAAGACACTAGCTGTGTGACCTTGGGCCAGTCACTTAACCTCTGACTGCCTCAGTTTTCCCAACGATGAAATGAGAATAACAGCACCTACCAAACAGGGTTGTTGTGAGGATCACATGAGTAACATTTGAAAAGCACACTGCAAACCTTAAAGTCCTGTATAAATGATAGCTGGTATTAATCACTGCCTCCTCCAAATTCATTTTCCCTCAACAATACTGCATCTCCCCCCTACATGCTACTAAACTATCCCCCCCCCCTCCCGTTTAACTACTGTAGGAAGGAGGGAATCCTGAGGGTGGCGGGTCCCCAACAAGATGGGCCTGAGGAGAGAAGGGGGAGCCTGCCTGGAACGTGAAGTAGAAAGGAGGGGGAATAGAGGGAAACTCGAAGGCTGAGGGTGGGAAAAAGGGGGCAATAGGGGGTCCTGGGGGTGGGTCCCGAGGGGCGGAAATGAGGCGAGTCCCGGGGGGCGGAGATGAGGGGAGTCCCAGAGAAGTCTGAATGGGGATGGGAAATGAGTCTGGGGGCTGGCACATGGACCGAAAGGCGCGAGGCAAACACTGCAGTGTGTCTGGGTGGAGGCCGAGGGGAGGCGGGCAGCAAGCGAGCCCGGAGCGGGAGATGAACCCAAGCACGGCGGGCGCTGCCAGTTCTCCCACCCTTAGGCTCCAGACCCCAAATCCCACTCCCCCAGCTGCCCTCCGCAAGGATTTCCGGTTCCAGGTCACTCACAGACGCAGGGGCTTCTGAGCCATTCGGCCCGGCCGTCTCGAGCAGATGAACGACCTGCTGAGCGAGGGAGCCCGGCGCTCGCACCTCGGCCCAGTGCGCAGGCGCCCAGAGTGGGAGCTCCAGACCCTCCCTCCTGTGAGCCTACGCATTCGACGTGGTACGGGAAGTACGGCAGGACAAAAGCCTTCGCCTTAAGCATGATCGCGCCCTTCTCGCTCCTTTTCCTGTCGCCTCGCAGATCGTGCCCTAAGGGTGGAGCCAGACGGCGGTGGGCGGCTCCTTTACTGAACGTGCGTCCACCTCATTCTCCGCCCCAACCCCAGCCCAGCGTCTAGCCCACAGAGGGCCTGAGGAGTGCCCAGGTGGCAGAAGGATTCATCACAGAGGGTCACAAGTCGGCATTTATTATTTAAGTTGAATAACAGGTTATTAAGGGGGTGGGGGGGAGCCCAGGGGAGGGGGAAGAAGAGAGGAGCCCGGGAGCAGGGAGCCGGGAGCCCTCTCCTGTGTCTGCTCCAGACGGGGTTGATCCTGATTTCTGAGCCTTGGTCCAGGGCACACGATGAAGCACACGATAAGATGAGGTTCCAGGGGCTATAGGTTTAGGAAACATCAAGAGGTGGCCAAAGTTACACATCCAACCAGAGGTGAGGACTGAGATTCTCCTTGGATCAGCAGCACCGCTTCCTTTTAGGAACTGAAGCATAGTGTAAGTTCCATCCCACTTATTTCAGCTCTTATTCCTGTAGTTAAAGTCTTTGTGCTAATGAATTCTTTCATCGCCTCTCTAACTTCTTGTACTTTGCTTCTGCAGGAAAAAAAAAACACAACTCTTTAACAAATATTTTTGGATGACAGATTTTAAGCAAATGTAAAAAAAATGTATCTCAGCATTGGTTCGAGATATAATCAAATCATTTATATGCAGTTTAAAGTGAGGGACCATCTACAGGTGCAAGTTTAGAGCCCATTATGAGATTTTTAGGCCTCCCCCCACCTGCCCTACTCTGGCTAAGCTCCTGTAGCTCTTTGCCAGCAGACCTGTGCTCCATCTCAAGCATGGACAGACACTCTGAGACGGCCTTAAAAAACTTTGTCATTAATAGGCTGGAGCTTCAGCACAGTAGGAAGAACCTTTTGGCCCCACATTACCAAACCTCACTCCAAGAAGCCATGTTCAGGGATAACTACAAAAGTAGCTTTTTAGGGTTACAAAGTTCAATCTACTGTGGTCCTCTTTTATCTTTAAAACTACTACACAAGTGATATCCCTCTTTGGATTCCAACCTCTCTAGTCCTTAGCCTTTGATTATAGTTATAGACTCTCGTGTCTCCAGATACAAAACTAGCCAGATACAGGACTCTGTTTCTCCCTGTCACACCTGAATAGATGGATCCATTTCAGCCAATTAAACACAACTCAAAAAGGTTTTCAACGTTAGTTCTTAGTGAAAATGAGGATATGGAGTAAGCACTCTGGTATAACAATGGTTAACAAATATATCAGCTTCCTGCTTGAAAGAAACACAAAATTAGAAAATCAGAATAACTGAATATGCTTTTTTTTGAATTTTTTTTTAATGGCAATTGGGGTTAAGTGACTTACCCAGGGTCACACAGCTAGCAAATGTCAAGTGTTTGGTCTGAGATTGGATTTGAACTCAGGTCCTCCTGACTTCAGGGCTGGTGCTATATCCGCTGCGCCACCTAACTGCCCCTGAATATACTTTTCTTTAAAATAGTTCTGGCAAGACTCACTAATGTTCCTAAGTCCTCAAATTCTTTGAGGTAAACCTTCTCAGCAATCTGCTTTACAAATAAATTACACTTGAGGCATCCTCCAGGGAGGACCAGAGACACACCATCTGCCCAATTACCCCACTGACTCCATTCCAGTCACCAACCAGTCCAGGTCCAAAGAGCTGAAGAACGTCTATTCAATACTTCAGTGAGTGGGGGCAAAGTTGACCTGCATGACTGTTATAAAACGAGCCATGCCCCAGGACATTCAACTACCTAACAGCAACCTCTAAACATCAAAAAGACACTTGTCATCTGTCTTGTTCCTTCTTCACTTTTCTTTCTTCAGAATCTTGACTCTATAGTTAACCATTTCAGCCTTACCCTTTCTAGCCCAAGTCCCTTGCCACTCATACCCCACTGTATCACTATGGCTCATCCTTTCCCAAACCCCAATCCTAGATTATTTCTTCCATCCAACCTTCTCTGTTCCTAAATCCAAGCTGCCACATATCAATAAATAAGGTCATACAAGTTGAATCCATAACAAATTTATTTTATATAATTTCAACTGGGGTCCTCACTACTCTGTTAATTCTTTTATTCTTCCCTGATTGACTCTTATTCCAACTTACCTTAGCAACTGTTTGAGTCTTCTCTCTTTCTTCTCATGCTTCCTACACCAATAACCCTCTTCTTATCAGCAGAGGATTGAACTAAATACTTCACTAAAAGAATGGTAGCAGTTCCCTCATTTCCTCAACTATACATTCCAAATCTCCTCAAAATCTTTAAAGATGAGACAGACCTTTTCCTTGCAGGTATCAGCCCCTCTTCATAGACTGCAGGAGCATATCCCTGTGATCATTCCGTAGGCTTCCTGAACGTTAAATCTCTCCTTATCCGCTGTCTCCTTCTTAACTACTTAAAAATAGGTCTCTTTCTATCCTTTAAAAAAAAAATTGAATCTCCCACTCCCTCAAGCTATTGTCTTGTATCTCCCCTCAATTTCATGCCAAACCCCCAGGGAAAAACAAAAACCAAAACTACTTACACCTGTTGCCCTCCACTTAACTCTGCAATCTGACTTCCAAACTTAACACAACTCTCTCCAAAGTCACTGATCTCTGAGATAACCAGATCTGATGGCCTTTTCCCAGTGTTGACAGCTCCGTGGCATTTGATCCCCTGACTCTCCTCCCTCCCCCTTCTTCCTAAATGCTTCCTGTCCTGGGGTTTTTACCCCGCTGCTCTCTCCTGCCTATGTAATGGCTCCTTTTTAGACTCCTTTATAAGACCATCATCCTTGTCCTATCCTATATGCATTTCAAACTTTACATGTCTCAAACGAAACTGAATACCTTTTCTTCTCTGCATGGCCGTAACCCACCTCCTTCTGAACTTCATTCCTTCAGGTATGGCTATCACCATCCTTCCAGTCACCTAGATATGCAACCATGGAGTCATCCTTGACTGTACTTTCATGATACTTCTCACATCCATTTCACTCCGTTCATTCACACAGCTATCACTCAAGTTCAAGTCTTCATCACTTAGACTTTTACATTAGATTACAAACTGATTTCCCTGAATCTGTCTCTTCTTCCAGTTGCCAAATGGCCATTCCTAATGACACAGGTTTGACTATATCATTCCCTTGATCCAAGAAGCTCCAGTGGTTCCCTCTTTCCTGCAAGACAGAATATAACCTCCTCTGTTTTTATAATTAGGGTCCAACCTCCCTTTCTAGGTTTATTGCTTATTACTCTACTTCACAATCTTACATTTAAATCAAACTGGTCTCTTTGTTTTTTCTCACATAAGACATCTTGTCTCCCATTGCCTATCACAACATCTGCACCCAAGTATGTGCTTGATACATGCTTAAATATTAGCGTATGCTCCCTCCCCAGGCAAGTCACTAAATGAAATCATTACCTAGTTTCTTTGAATATGCATCCAACTTGTAAGCTGCCTGCTCAAGAGCTGCTACTTGCTCCTCAATTAAAGTGATCTGATCCAGATAAGGCTGAAGTGCTGCATCTAAAAACAAAAACAAACTAGATCTTTTGGCCTAGGGAGAGACAAACATCACCCTCAATAAAGACACATCTCCACAAGTATCTCCAGACTGATCTCCCCTTGCTGCACTCTTACTAAAAAACAAAACAAAACCAAAAGCTACCTAACAGCTGTGAGGACATCCCTTTAAGTGCTTATAAGGAATTCATTGAGAGTTTTAAAAAAAAAAAAAAGGGATGCCACCTATCACGCTGATTAAAAGTGGGAATCCTACAGAGACTAGTAGGAAAGATATGGTCCTTTGCAAGACGAGAGTACCAGATTTGGAGTTAGAAGATTTGGGTTAAGGCCTTTACCACTAATTAGCCATGAGACCACCGGCAAGTAATTTAACAGTTTCATCATCAGCAAAACAAAGAAAACAATATCTGGCCTAGGACTACTTCTCTCCATCAGTAATAATGTCACAATGTCTCTATAGCCTTCCTTGAAAGGCAGAAAGACAACATAGGAAAGAGAATCTAAACACTAGAAAGAATATTTTCTAGATGGTAAGGTATGTTAAGTCATCAAGTTCTGCCTTGGCCTTGATGAAGCATGCTATATATTGGAAGAGGGACTAAATTTGGAGTCAGGACCCAGGTTTAGCTCCCAATTCTGTTATTTACTTTGTGTGATCAGGGCATTCACTTAACCTGAGTGTAAATTTCCACATAGGAAAAATGTGAAAAGAGCATCCCTAATCCTCCACCCAGCACTATCCCCAATCCCCATCCTCATCCTAACTCAGTTTGTTTTCATAACTAAGCCTCAAGCTCCAGAACAGGGAGTGGCACAGAGCAGGCCCCAATAGCTTTGAAGTGAGAAGATAGAAGTAAACACTTACATTTCTGGTTTAAGTCTTTTAGGTTTCTACTTATGTTTACTGCAATATCTTTCATTTCTAGATACTTCAAGCTAGTCAGTTTGTTCATATTTTCCAGAAGTTTATAGTCTTCACTGGTGGCTTTAAAACAAAGAAAAAATGGTGAAACCTTGGATATCATACTTTAGGAAACAGATTCTCCCTGCAGCCCAGGCCTCTCCCTGCTAGCAAAGCCAGGTGGGGCAAGGGCTGCTTATGGACAGAGGGGCTGGGGGTGGGGTCCTTTGACAGAGGCCTCGGAAGGCCGAGTCCAGACACCCCGCAAGCAGTCAAGAGCGGAATCCTCGAGGGTACGGGGCCCGTTCCATGTTTGTCTCTGGCTGCCCAGTACCTTGCACACCGCAGGTGTGCCTCACCTGTCAGCTCGCCTGTTAGGTACGTGGCCATTTTGGAGAACATGTCCTGGCACAGCCCCGTGATGTCCGCCTCGGCGGGCTCCGTGGCCTCCTCGGCCGTCTCCACCACGGCATCGTCTAGGCCGGGGAAGGGAAGGAAAAAGGACGGAGGGAAGGATGGGGATGGGGAAGGGGGGAAGGGAAGGGAGGGGAGGGGAA
>NW_020954907.1:764139-832288 GCF_900497805.2 Vombatus ursinus | reverse complement strand
CGGCTCAGACCAGCCCCGCCCCGTCTTGCCCCAGACCTCCTCTAACACCTCACCCCGCTCCTTCCCAAGCATCCCGGGGCGAGGGTCGCCCCTTCCCCAAGGCCCACCCTTCTTTTACCTCGTCCCAGACCCTCCCGCTGGGCTTCAGGGTCGCCCTCGGCCGTGGCCGCCATGCCTGAGCCTTCTCAGGCCCCGCTAGCGGGCCATAGGCCTTCCGGGGTTGCGCGCATGCGCCGGAGGGGAGCGGCACCTCCCGCTTCCCACCACCCCGCCCTGGCTCTCTTCCGTAGTCTCTAGGAGCCGCCCTTCCCGTTCTGGCACCGCCTAGCTCTTCCTAGCCCCGCCCCTCACAGCCTCTCTCTCTCCCAGGCCCCCAGTTTCCGCTCTTGGCCCCGCCCCATAAGGCTGTCTTCCCGATGCCTTTTCCAGTTCCCTTCCATTATCCCGATCTAGGGGTCTCCAAGCGGTACTCTTACTTCTTGTTCTCCTTCCTCGCTGTGTCTCTCTTTCCGTCTCTTCTACTCCATCACTGCCCCGTCCCTCCTTCTTCTCAGTTCTAGTTGATTGACTGGTTGATTGCCTCTCCTCAGTTTTAAACCTTGAGCTCCGCTACTAATGACACTGTTGACCATACCATCACCTCTTGGACACTTTCTTCCTTTGGCCTCAAGCACAGAGTATTTTCCTGTTTCTGCCCAGGTCAACAACATTTATTAAGCGTCTGCTCTTTGCCAGGTACTCTGCTGAGCGCAGTGTGTGCAAAGAAAGGCAAAAATAGCCTCCGCTCTCAAGGAGCTCAATGTAATGGGGGAGAAAGCATGCAAACAGCTAAATACAAACAAACTATAGACGGTAAATTGGAGGGAGAAAGCTAAAGCCGTGAGGGTAACTGGTAGGAGACTTGAAGCAAGCTGCCTTACCTTCTCGGCCTTCTTAGCTGTTTCATTTTCCGTGTTTCTGGTGAGTGGATGCCAGCCCATTCCTCTGCTCATTTCTCTCTATACCCTCCCTCTCTCAGTGCTTTGACATGCCCCTATCCATTGAAAGATGGGTGAGATGGGCACGGTAAGACTGGGCTAGATTGGATCCAGATCTTGAAAGCAAAGAGATAATGATAACAACTAACGTTTTTATAATGATTACTACCTACTAGGCTCTATGCTAAGTGCTTTACAATTATGATCTCATTTGATCTTCACGAAGACCAGCTTAAGAAGGGAGTAGATCATAGGATGTAGGCAAGGGCCAGGCCCAAAGGGCAGAGGTGAAATCGTAGGATTTAGAGCTGAAAGGAGGCCTTAGAAAGCATTTGGTCCAATACCTTCATTTCATAGATGAAAACATTGAAGCCCAGAAAGGTTGCATATGCTCCCGATGTCACGAATGTGTAGCAAAACTGAGATTCAACAATTCAATAAATATTTATTAACCACCTACTGGTGGTATAGGAGAGTAGCATAGTAAAAAAAAAAAAAAAGGGCCTGCTTTAGAAAGATCTGAGTTAAATCTAGCCCCTGTCAAAGTTCTAGCAATGTGTGTGACTCTGGGCCAGTCAGTTTTTCAATGCCCTCAGGCAAATCTAAGACTAGTCTTTACAAATCAATTGCTAGGGTGAGAGAAATTACTAGTCCTGACCAAGATAAAGTGTCAGGCACTAGGCACTGGAGTTCCAAAGAAAAAAACAACAATTTTAACTCTTAAGCTTACATTTTACTGAGGATCACAATATGTATATAGATAAGTAAATAAAGAGAATTTGAGGTGGGGGAAAACATTAATTACTGATAAGATCAAGGAAGCCATCACTGAAAATAGGGCACCTGAGCTGAACTTTGAAGGCAAATTAGGATTTTGAGTGATGGAGGATAGAGCGTGTTCTAAGCCTGAGCTAGTTTATGGAGATGAGAGATAAAATATTGAGTTTAGGAAAGGAGTCTAATTTTACTAAAATGTAATATGCATATGACAGCCATATGAAATAAGGCTAGAAAAACAGATTAGAGCCAGATTATAGAGGGTTTTAAATGCTTTGCTGAGGAATTGGTATTTTATCCTAGTAGGAAAAGGGAGCACTGAAGGTTTTTGAGCAGAGGCAGTGGTCAGATTTGTGTACCTTAGAAAGATTTTCACAATGAATGCAGGAGAGCAATATATACTTATTGTAGATCAGAGATTAAGCTAGAAGGGAAATTTAGCAGCATGGAGACCAGTTTACACTTCCTCATTTTGCATAGGAGGAAACTGAAATCCAGAGTTTAGTGACTGTCTCATTAAAGCTGCTTAGTGTATGAAATGAGATTTGAACCCAGGTCTTCCTGATTCTAAGTCCGGCACTCCATTTGCTATACTAGAGCCAACATGAATGGAGAGCAGGAGGCTAACGTGAGAAGTATGGAGGTGGAATTGATAAGATATGGCAACTGATTAGATGTTTGGGACGATAAAGGAAAAGTATGGATGAGTTGGAGATTATGAACTTTAGTGACTGGGAGAATGGTTATGTCCTCAATTTCCTTCTCCTCCCTTCTTCCAGTCAGCTGGATTTATAACCTAAGAGTCATGCTTGACTTGACTCTCTGACTCACTCTCCATAACCAATTAGTTGCACGGTCTTGCCAGTTCCACCAGGATTCTTTAACATCTCACATCCATCCCCTTCTCTCAACTCATACCCCTGGATCCTAGTTCAAGATCACATCACCCTAATTAGCCTATTTACATCAATTCATTCCCATCCTGAATTCACCCTTTACACACCTGCCAAATTTCTTTTAGTCAGGTGTGGTCTGTGTCAGATCTCTGTTCAAGAAACTTCAGTGGGTCCCCACTTCCTTTAGGACAAATTACAAACTCTTTAGTTTTCTGGATTCCACATTCCTCCCTCTCACACACATCCCACTCCAGTCAAACTGGCTCATTTACTGTTCCTTGTGTGCACTATCCACCCCCCATCTCTGTCTTTGCAACAGCTGCTCCCCATGCCTCCAATGCCTCTCTCTTCCCCTTTCTTTCACCCTAAGTTGAGGCTTTTCCTGATTCTTCCTGTTCTTGGTGTCTCTCTTCCTCCATTGCTAACATAAAAAAAAATTACATCCTTTTTTTTTTTTTTTTTGCTTGTCTGTGAAACTGTATCCCCTAGTACAAGGGATTTTTAATCTGAGGTCTAGGTCTGTGGGCATAAACTCTGACTCTGGATGTATTTTAGGGGGCCTAACTATAAACCTGGATTGGGTAAAAAGAAAAACAAAACAACTTCAACTTCACTAACCTCTAATTGAAATTCAGCATTCCCTTGATTATTTAAAAACAATCTGAGAAAGGGGTCCACAGTTTTCACCAGACTGCCAAAGGGGTCCATGACCCTGGAAAGATCAGGCACCTTTGCTCTAGCAGAAGGCATGTTCTTTTAGAGCTGGTACCTTCATTTTTGCCCATCTACCTCCTGGACAGTAAGTATCTAGCCCCTAAGTATTATAAGTGCTTGCTGACTGTTTGATTTGGGGATCCAGAGCTGCAGCTTCATCAGGTTGGACACTCCATTACAGTTTTACAGAACTTCTGCTTGGGTAGGGGCCTTAAGAGGCTGGGTGACCTGCTCTGCATCCCAGCACCTCCCGCTACCCCTCTATACTGTCCAGTCATGGTCCCGGCTCCCTGCCTCCAAAACTCGCCTCCTGGGGGCGCTTGCAGGAGCTAAGGTCAAACGGCAGGGGGCGCAAGGGCTCCGGGTTGGTGGAGCCCGAGGTGAAGTCGCAGGTGGGAGGGGCCTCGAACATGTGAGACGGGGGCGGGGCGCGTAGAACGATGAGTCCCAGGCCAAGGGAAATGGGTTATTTCCTGCTCTTTCCACGCCCGGATGTGACGTCGAGCTCTCGCGAGAAGATCGTGTTGGTGGGAGCGGCGGCGGGGGCCGTGAGCCGGCCTGGAAGCGGCGGCCGAGTCTGCGGCCGACCCCGCTCCCGCCCATGGACCGGCCCCCGGGACTGCGGCCCGGCGCGGGCGGGCCCTGGGAGATGCGGGAGCGGCTGGGCACGGGCGGCTTCGGGAACGTCTGTCTCTATCAGCACCGGGTGAGGCGGCGGTGGGGCTGGAGGGGGGGGGGGGGGGGAGGTGGGGGGGGGGCGGGCGGGGGGGGGGGCGTGTATGTGGGGGGGGCAGCTTTCTGGGTGCGCGCGCTTGTGTGTGTGTGTGTGCGCGCGCGTGTGGTCCACGGGTCGTGATCTTGTTGGTGGGACACTCTGGGTGCCGTGCCAAGTGTGCCCCGTGGGTGTGGCTCTGTCTTCGGGAGTGCACGGCTCGCCCTGGGACACCGGGGGTGACTGATGCCTGGGGGATCACGCGTGACACACTTGGTGTGATACTGGTTGTGATTCTGTACGAGTGACATGGCCCCATGCGGTGCTGCACTTCTGTCCTGATTGACAGTGAAGAGGTTGTGACTGATCCTGTTTTGGAGATCTGGGGTAATGCCTGGCTGGGTGGGACTTTGGTTAGAGAGAGAGAGAGAGAGAGAGAGAGAAAGAGACAGAGTGTGTGTGTGTGTTTGTGTTAGAGTGCAAGCATTTGTGTTCCTGTTGTACATGGTGGTTTGCAGGTTTTTCGACTCCTTAGAGAGCAATTGTTGTTACACTGGTAGCACGTACTTCCCACCATCATTAGACAGCAAGGACTGGCTTTCCCCTTCTTTTTATACCCAGTGCTTAGCCCAGTGCCTGGCCTTTGGTCGCCATTTGATAATAATACTAGTTGATTTGAGAGGGAAATATGAAAAGGAGGAGAAGATTGGACAGGCTGTGTTATGGGCTTTGTTGGCTCTTACAGCGTGTAAGGTCCTGTGCTAAGTATCAGAGGAGAGGAAAGAAAGAGGCAATGATTTATAGTCCAGGGGCTTGACAGAACAAAGTCAGAACCTGGTAAGACACTACACTGCAGAGACATCGAGGTGGCGTAGTGGAAGGAGTGTAGTGCTTGGAGTTAAGAAGACCTGACTTTGAGTGTTGCCTTAGACTGTGTGACTCTAAGCAAGTCACTTAACTTCTTATCAGTAAAATGATTATAATAATAACACATAACAGGGTTATTGTGAGGATCAAATGAGTTAACACGTAAAGCACTTTTACAAACCATAAAGCACTATATAAATATGAGATCATATCATCCTCTGCCTTTGATATTTATGACCTTTCAATCCCAACTTTAACTACAAACCATGATGGTCCCACCTTAGACCTCACTATGTCACAGAACGGTACCATCACCAAGATCCTGAACTTTCAAAATATACTCTCTTAACATCCTTCTGTCCTTTATTCTCTCCTATTATTCCCTGAAGCTATTGTCCAACCTTTCTTTCCTTTCCATAACTCACTACCTGCTCCCAAGCTCTCACAAATTTTGAAGTAGATGACTTAGTTGAGTGATGAATGGGGAAGGAGAAAGATTGGACAATTTCTACATTGGGGATGATAAGATTGGAAAGGGTTGAAGAAGTACTATTTTTTGTTGGAATGGAAACTCTGAGTACTGTAGACTTCTCTTTCAAGAAGTTTGGAAGTGAAAGGGTACAGGGAGATGATTCAAGTAGATGGAAGTTTTTGGGAGCATGAGAGGTATTTCTAGAGTAAAGGAGTCCTGAGCGTGTTTATAGACTGAAAGGAATCAGTGAGGATGGGGCCAGATACTGTAGTTGATGGAGAAAGGGCCTGGAGAGGTAAGTGGAAGAGGACAGGATTAAGCAATTTTGATTTTGTGCTTTGGCTTCTGTGACACTAGATTTCCTGGTTTTCCTTCTACTTTTCTGCCTGTTCCCTTTTCTGAGTCCTCTTTTATAGGATCCTTAATTTAGAGCTGGAAGGAAGCCCCTCCCTACTCCCACTCCCCTTTTACAGGTAAGGAAACTGAGACTTAGGTTATAGTAAGTAACAGGGCTGGTGGTATTGGAATACAACCCCTCTTGTTCCAAATCTAATTCTCGGTCTTGCCGGAACCTGCTTCGTATTTCCTTTGGTTTGGTTTGTGGCCTCATTTTCTTCTTACATAGTTTTGGTGACTTTTGTGGACTCTTATAGTTTCAATTAACCTGTGTGCCGATAGTGCCCTAAGCATTGACCTTAAGTATTGCTTCAGTGTACCGTCTCCAGACAGAGGAGAGATGAAGATTAAACTATATATACAATTTCATTACTTATATTGTCTAGTCAAGTCATCAAGCATTTATCAAGTGTTTATTACGTACCAGGCATTGTGCTAAGCGATCAGGATAAGTTTTGTTTTTTTTTTTGTTTTGACCCATCTATAAAACTTTTTTAAGAAGTTAAATAATTATATTATTTCAAGTAATAAATGATGAGAAGTGGTAGCTCTTTTTTTTTGTGATTATAACTCTGAACTTAATATAGTGTAAATCAAGGTTATTTTTGCATTCTGCAAAATTTTTGGGGGGTCATATTGAAACCCTGTTTCAACCTGTGAAACAATGTATCCTAATATAGTATTTTAAAAAAATTTCAATCACTAAAAATAAAATCAGGTATTTTATTTAAGAAATAATTTGTTTTTATTCATTATGGTATACGTGATGATGTTGTTTAACAAATATCAGTAATTAAATTCACTTAACACAAATTTTTTATTGATTCATTTTGTTTTGATATAAGGTGCTACCCTACTCCCAACTCTCAAATCCTCTACAAAATTCATTCCCTGAAAAGTTAAAGCAAAACTATTTAAGAGAATGATTGACTGATAGTACATATCACTTTCCAGTTTTATAGTTTAACAGCCCTTAACAGAAAGAATGTGTTCTTTAACTTTATTTAATATTTACATTATCTATCGTTTTTGACTTGAGGTCATCTTTTACATTGTTGTAATCATTGTATATATTGTTCTTTTGTCTTTTTTCTTCAGTTTGTATCACTTCACAGTCTTCTTGTGTTTCTCTGAAATTTTTTTCATTGTTGCTTGCAATGAAATAATAGTCCATTACATTCATATGGTATTGTGTTTTCAGCCATTCTCAAGTTGTTGGAAGTGTTTTGTTTTCAGCTTCTTGTCATTACAAATGATGTTGCTTTGTATTTCAGTTCGCCTCAGCATATGTTAACTACTTGTTTTATGCAAAAGACACTGTGCTAAGTTCTGGAGAATATGAAGACAAAAAAAGTGAAGCAGTTTTTGCCTACGTGGAATTTAAATTGTACAATAAAGAGATTTTCAATCTAATATCAGAGCCCCAGAATTGCTTTATATTGCATTTAGATTTGCTGATCAAATCATATACCTGTCTTCTACCTTTTTTTTTTTTTGTTTCATGTGATATTCTCAAAGACCTCATCATGTCTGCCACATGGAGCACGTTTACTGCCTGCTATCTTGATTCTGTGATAGAGGATAGTTGCTACTTGACCTTGTAGAATTATCATAGACAGGTGTGGCATTAAAAATGCAGGATTGGAATGTTTATTTTTATTGAGACCAAGTTGTGCTGGTACGCACCCTATGTTCCATTTGTGGGTGGGTCTCAAGCTCTCTGACAGTCCTGAACCTTATGTATTAATAAATGAAAAGAGATGAGGAAAAAAAGATCCATCTGTTTTCTAGTGTTGTTTGTGAAAGAACATTGTGATTGGAGCTAGGTAGAAGATCAATGCAATGATTTAAGTGAATGGGTGCCTACACTCTGATACATATTTGGAGGCCAATTTTGAAGATGAGATAGCTTTGATATACTTCCCACAGATGTTTGTGTCCAACCAGGGAGAATCAGCCTGAGGTTTGGGTTAAGTGGTAGAGTGGCAAGAGTTGGTTGTCTAAAACTCTGGAACTGTTCTGTGCAAGAATGTGGCTTCTTCCTTTCAATTCTTCTTTTCCTTTTTTTTTTTTCAGGAACTTGGTAACAAAATAGCTATTAAATCTTGCCGCCTGGAGCTAAGTGCAAAAAATAAAGACCGATGGTGCCATGAAATCCAGATCATGAAGAAGTAAGTATATTTTAGGGTTTATATTTCTACCTACCTTTAGTATGTGCTCAGGCCAAAGCTTGACAGTGAAGTTCTGAGAACTCTCTTAGCCTTGAGTTTTTGTTTTTGTCTTTTTTTGCATTATAAAATATGTATTTTCCATTAAAAAAGAGAATAGACCTGGTATGGGAATAGACATTGTATCTAAGTATAGTGTGTGTTTGTGTGTGTAAATTGTCTGTACTCTAAGGGCACAGTCATACCTTCTTGTGCAGGCCTGTTTTATGTCCTCTATATTTTTTGCAGGCTGCCCAAAATCCTTTGGTGGGCTGTATGGTGTGCAGGCCTGTTCTAATTTATGCACTTTGCCCTCATGTTGTGAATACTTTCTTTTGGGATAGTCCCTGATAAGAGTTTGTCTTGTTACTATTTATTATTTGATGGTTTTTAGAATGCTTTTATATCCCCTCTTTCCTAGGGTTTTATAACAGTCCCGGGAAGAAGGCTTAGAGAGATCGAGTGACTTTTCCCAAGGTCATACAATTAATAAATCCTGGAATGATTTGAACCCAGGTCCTTGATTCTTAGTTCACTGTGTTTTTTACTATGTCATATGGCTTGCCGCTTGAGGGGAAATAATGTCAATTTGGCATTGGAAATAATGGCTTGGTCCTCCACTATTCTTAAGCATGAAGATTCCTTTATTTTCACTATGTTCTTATAATTGCAGAAAAATAATATATTTTAGCAAGGTTGGCAACATTAGAAGAATCTTCTCATTAACTAATAGAAAATTGTCACCCAGAACTATTCTCTCAATCTTCCTTTTTTTTCTATTCATTCCAGTTAATGAAACTTTATAATAGGTGGATAGAGTGGACAATGCCACCAATTATTATTGGTATATTTCAGTATAGTTTATGTTATTATTATCATATATATTATATTATTATTAACATCATTGTAATTGGTCAGAAGAGTTGGACTCAGTAACTTTAAGCTCCCTCTTAGTTCTGTTTACTGTGGCTTTTTAAGAAGGAGTCATATATGTTAAATATCCCTTCCCTTATAGATTGGGACAGACAGCATACTTTGAGTGAAGAAGTGGCTGGCGAGTGCACAGTGCCGATGAGGCCAGGGTTATAGGTCCAGTGCCCATACTAGCCAAGTAATTTTGAACAGAGAAAAATTCCATTTCACATCTGGACACTAACTTTGGCCAGCCATCTGGTAAGGGCATGCTGCTGGTCACAAGGGTAATTTCAAAGGGCATTCTGTAACTCATTCCCATTATTGACAGCAGTTTTAAGTCTGTTTTCTCTGAAAGTCATGCTTCAGGTTTGCATCATATTTGAGTACAGACTCACAGCCTGTCAGCTGGAAGGGACCATTGGGCTAACCTTGTCTAACTCCCCCATCACAGACGTCCACCTGAGGTCCTTTGAGGGAAAGTAATTAGCTCAAGGTCACATGGCTAGTGAGTGGGAGAGCAGGAAGTGGGAGAGCAGGATGGGAGGCCAGTTCTTCTGAGTCCAAATCTTGTGCTCTTTCCACTACACTGTGTTGTCCTCCTCCCTCCTGGGCATGTTTACAGGAAACTTGTAGGCCCCTGTGGTGAAACACCACGAGGTGGTGCCACATGAAGGGAAATTTTTTATTAGCATTTTGCTCTTTTCTGTTTAGGTTGAATCATCCCAGTGTTGTAAAGGCCTGTGATGTTCCTGAGGAGATGAATTTCTTGATTAATGATGTCCCTCTTCTGGCCATGGAATACTGCTCAGGGGGAGATCTTCGGAAGGTAGCTGGGGCTGCTCTGCATTGGGAGTGGCATCACTCTGGTCACTGACTTGCTTAGTTGGTTCAGATTTGGTAGGAGGATTCACATTCTTTATAACCATGCAGTGATGGGCTGATAGTTTAATAGATTTATGACAGTGTTTTTGTGGTGGAAAAAGTGTGATCAAAACCCCAGGGTTTATTTATGGTGCCTACCCGGAACACACTCGTCAGAAGCGTTAGCCATATAGTAATGGAATTGATGGGTAACACCTCTACTTTCTCTTTCTGACATGTTTCCAACCTGCCTCCTTCCTCCATTTCAAATCTGCCATTGATAACTGCCCATGTGGCTGTAGGACTGGGATCTTTGAGGTTTTAAAACTTTTTTGAAATTGAAATATTCTGTTCTCTTTCTTCTTTCTCTTCTATCTACTAGGATGGAATTTATATAGTCTCAGTATAGGTTTTTTCCCTGATGTCTTCTTTTTTTTTTTGGTCATAATTTGCTTTCTCGTGTGAGTAAGCATTACTTCAGGGCAAGGTTACCAGTGAGTATGGCTGTGGTTATTGATATAACACATTTATTTAGAGAGTACATATTTTTAAACTCCTGTTTTCTTCCTTTAGTTACTCAACAAGCCAGAAAATTGCTGTGGACTTAAAGAGAGTCAAGTCCTTTCTCTGCTTAGTGATATTGGTATGTAGTTGACCAAATTACCATCATTTGATTGTTACTGATGTTGGGGTTTTGATGAGGGGAAGAGATCTGTGTAAAATGTTAACACTTCAGATGCACTGAGGAAGTGTTAGTCTGCTTCCCTGAACCGTGAATTGGAATTCAAAAATCTCTGTGACTGTCAAAACAAAATTGAATGCTGGACTTTTGATAAAGTATTGTGTTCTTGCTAGAAGACATCTCCAGCTTAATAGAGGAAATGTTCTAACCTATTTGGCTAATAACTACTCAGAATAAATCTTTTTTGTAACTTTAACTTAGTAATTAGAAGGCACCTTTTCCAGGTTATATAGCAGGGTTATACATCTGACTTGATGAACACAATTTTGAATTTTTGTGTCTGGCTCTTCACGTGAGCAGCTGTGACCATGAAACTTCATGGATATGTGTGAACCAGGAGAGTTTCTTCCTGAGATTGTGTGCCTTAGAGTTTTAAGTCAGGAGAACTTGGGTTCAGGTCCAGGCTCTGACACATAATAATTGATCTTTGTCAGTTTCCTCATCTATAAAATGGGAATAATAATGCTTGCACTGCCTACCTCACAGGGATGTTGTGTGGAAAGCCTTAAATAGCTATATAAAAGTGAGTTGTTGTTAGTCCCTCAAAATATATTTTTTATATTCATTTAGGGTCGGGAATTCAATATTTGCATGAAAATAGAATTATTCACAGAGATCTAAAACCTGAAAATATAGTTCTTCAGGATGTTGGTGGGAAGGTAGGTAAAATGCTGAAGGACCTTTACATGCCTGCTAAGTGTAGCACCCCTAGCTTATTGGGCTTAGAGAAGGATCAAGGTATTTTAAAGTTTTTGACTTTTGCTCTGGGGGAAAAATGAAGCATAATTGATACATTTTTATACCAGCTTTAATTTAAGAAAAGTTTGAATACTCTCTAAATTCTAAGTGTGGTCCAAAGACTCTTTACTTCGGCTCAGTGTTAAATTTGGAAATTTTGATTCTCTATTTTCTAAACAGATGACTTTGAAAAAATATGTAGATTTTAAATAAATACATAGAGTATTCATGAATAGTAACTGAATTTGAGTCATTTTCTGGATACATTTTAAGGAAAAAACCTTTTTCTGAGTAAAGCTATCTCTGTTGTCATCTTTGCATTTGGAAACTTTCTTTTCTTTTCCCCAATGCATAAAACTTTTATTAGACTGTCTTTGGCATAGTGTGATATCCCACGAGCTCTTCATAGAGGTAGACTTAGTACTGAGCAGGTTACAGATAGACAATATTCTTCCTTGTTTTAATGCTGCAAGTCTGAACAAATTTTTGGAATTGGTACAGAGTAGCACAAAAGCTAATGTAAAGTAGTAGGCCTATAATTGTCTTGGGTTCAGTTGTTTTGTCAGTCACTCTAGACTTTTAAAGACATCATCCTAACATATTCTTCTGGGCTTTGTCAGAAAGGGCATTGGAAGCAACATTTTAAAATATGCATTTCTTTCTCTTTTATAAACACTCAGTGTGTACATAATAGGAATTCCAATTGCAGTTCCGGTCACCCCATCTAAAAAAAAATTAGAGAATTGTCAAAAGGCTAGATGAATGAGAGAAATCAGGAGGATGGATGAGAGGCTGTGGTGTGGAGAGAGACTGAAAAGATGAGAGCTTTTCACGTAGGAAAGACCAAGTGATAGAGGGATATGATGGGATTTCTTAAAATTATTAAGAATATGGATTTGGTGTATGTAGAACAGGTTATTCCAGACTATCCTCATTTTCCTTTTTTTTTTGAAGAGTTAATTAGACCAGGAGATTACAGTAGATGTTATTCACCTAGATTTCAGCAAAACATTTGAAAAAGTCTTTAGTGCTGTCCTTGTGGACAAAGAGAGATAGGGGCTAGAATGCTAGATGATAGTATATTTAAGTGACTTTGAAACAGGTTGATTGACAGGAGCCCTGAGATAGGTATTAATGAGTGGATGGCAATTTGACACGTCCCTGGGCTTTGAATTTGGCCCTGATATGAATGATTTGGATAAAGGTATCACTCGTTAATTTATCAGATTTACAGATGATGACCAAAACAAGGAGATATAGTTAACACCTAACAAAGATCTGATCATGTCATTCCACTATTGAAATTTTCAGTGGTTCTAAAATATAAAATTTTATAAATAAGTGGTTTAAAATATAAAATTCTCAGCTTGACATATAAAGCCCTTCACTATCTGGTTTCAACCTCCTTTTCAAGTCTTATGTATTGCTCTCCTTCCATACATTTCCTGTTACAGTCACACAGGCCTGCTACTTCTTCCCCATACATAATATTCTATTTTCTACCTTCATGTCTTTGTACAGGTAGTTCCTTCTGTATGGAACGCGTCCCTCTTCTCTTATTCCTTGTAAAATCTCTAGTTTCCTTCAAATCACAACTTGGTACCACCCCCTGCCTGAGGCTTTTTTAAACCTCTGCTATTTAGGAATCTTTTCCTTTTGAAATTACTTTGTATTTTCTTCTCTGTCTACATGGGTTCCCTCCAGTAGAGCTTAAGCTCCCTCAAGGCAGGGGTTTTCACTTTTGTCTTTGTTTAGCCCAAAGCCTTGCATCTATAGTAGGTGCTTAATAAATGTGAATTGTGTAAAACCTAATTGAAATACAGTGGAATGATAGTCTGGAGCCAGAAAGATCTTAACAGGCTAGCTCATTGAGTCATATTGAGTAAGATGAAATGTAATAGGTATAACTGTCAAGTCCTACTCTTGAATTTAAAAGAAGTTTTTCACAAGATCAGGACTGGGATATTTGTCTGGATCGTTCATCTGAAAAAAACGTCGAGGGAATTTAGTGAACTGTATGGTAAAAATGAGAGAGAGCAGTTACGATATGGCATCTAGAAAAGCAGCTGCCATCTTTTGGTGTCCAGAACATGGCTGGTGATAGTCCTGCTGGACTCTGTTATACTCTGCCTTGGCCAGACCACGTCATGAAATCAGCGAGCTTTTATCTAAATACAAGCATCTGTAACAAGCCAAGAAGAAGGCAGAATAGCTCTTGGCCTCAAGGCTCAGGGCACCATCTTTTATGTAAGACGTGGATAAGCTGGCGAGCGTCCCAGAAGAGTGGGGAAGGGTCTCGGATCTATGTCATGAGAGAACATTTATCCTGGAGAGAAGACTTCTGGGGAAAAGGGATTCTACTTGTCCTATCTAGGCCCAGGACAGAACTATGAGTAATGGAGGGCACTTCAGAGAGGCTCATTTTTGCTTGATATGAGGAAAAACTTCCTCACAATTAAGTGAGCCCAAACCAGGCTAAGCTGCTTTGGGGGGTGGATGGGAGGGTCACCCTCACAAGAGGTCTTTTAGGTGGGGCTACATGACTGCTCACTTGTTGGGATATTCTGAAAGACATTCTTAGTCTGATATGGTCTCTGAGGTCCTTTCTCGTTTTATGGCTCCCAGAGCAGGGTTCTAGAACTCGATGGGCATCTGTGTATCTTAAACGAAGGTAAGGCTTCTTTTTATTCTACACAGCAGATTCAGTCTAAGGAGCTCATGCCTCTGTGAGGTAACATGGTGCCAGCTGAAGCTAGAGATAGGTTAAGAAAGGTTTAGCTAGATTAGAAGACAGGTCCAGAATGTTACAAGAGGGGTATATTCAAAGGAAGGTGGAGGGATATTTGGTAGCTTCTCTCTTTTTTTGAGGACTATACAATGGCAGGCAGTTGTAATGCCAGGTGGCCACAAACTGCTGTTTTCTGCCATGGTTAGATGCAAGGCATCAGGTTGAATGGACCAATTGGACTGCCTTGTTCCCAAGTGGCATCTTCAGGACTCTTTCCTCGTGGCAGAGAATTAAATAGCCCAATGCCAGGTGACATATCAGAAATAATAAGATGTGTTTTAAGTGGTGATCATGGACCAGTTGTGGGGTGGATATAATAGAATATTTTGGTGAAGGTAAGCACATGCAGAGAATGCTGATTAGATAGCTAAAAAGAATAGAGTTCCATTCTGGAAAGAGAAGCCTTTCTTTTTAGATAACTAGTGCTTGAACTTTCTTAGCAGGTAGCCTGTCACCTCTTATTGATTGTCCTGATTTTTAGACTTAGATGGACAACTGAATAGTGTTATTTGCACACTCTTGGTTCCTTTGATAAGACATAGTCTCTGCCTTTAGAGAATTTATAATATCCTAGGACTGTGTGACTGGGTGACTGGATGGGGAAAAAGAAGGAGGATTAGAAGACACTAGCAAAGTTTATAGACCAGGAAAACAGTGGTGACTTTGTATCAGGCAGTGTCAGTAAATTGGAGATGTACTTAGCAACTTCAGGGGATTGAGAGAGGCGGTGAATGACAGAGCAGCAACACCTAATCAAATACAAGCATTTGCCAGAAGGAAAAAAGGTTGCTATTTCTCTGGAATCCAGGAAATAACATTATTTAAGGTCTTTAGAATGAAAGTTTTAAACTTTAGGTTAGATTATTCAGTGCTGAATCAGTAGCTAAGGAAAAAGAATGGGGATTGGGGTGTTGGGGACTTTGGTTGTGCTTCCTTAAAGGGAGCCCTTAGTCCCTGTCCCCTTCTTGTTTGCATGCTCTATGTCACTTATACAGTTACGCGTTCAGGTAGTAGTTTTTTAAAAGTTTAAAATTTATGCTTGGGCTTGTTCTCCAGTCTTAGTATATTCTTTAACATTTTTTCCAGCTATTAAACATAATTTATCTGATTAATTTACAGATAATTCATAAGATAATTGATTTGGGATATGCTAAAGACCTTGATCAGGGAAGTCTGTGCACATCTTTTGTGGGAACGCTGCAATATCTGGTGAGGCCTGTTCCTTTTCTTTCACTTAGAGAATAAAGGACTTTGATTCTTCTTTCTTATGCATTCCTGAAGGCCATGAGTATACAAATACTGCAAAATGTTCTTTCCTTTCCTCAGTTTTTTGACGTTTAAAACATTGTGTCTTTCAAAGGCTCCAGAGCTCTTTGAGAACAAGCCATATACTGCTACTGTTGATTATTGGAGCTTTGGGACAATGGTGTTTGAATGTATTGTGGGATATAGACCTTTCCTACATCATCTGCAGCCATTTACCTGGTAAGAAATGGAGGAAAAAATTTTGTTGGGCTTTCTGAGAGTGGGAATCAGTAATTCACTTTTTTATAAACATAAAATTAAATCGAAATATAAGACATCCATTTTATCTTAAAGTGTTTGTGTATAATGAGGTTATTATCCCTTATTATTTTCTAGGCACGAAAAGATTAAAAAGAAAGATCCCAAGCACATATTTGCGTTTGAAGAGATGACTGGAGAGGTTAGATTTAGTAGCCACTTACCTCAACCAAATAGCCTCTCTAGGTAAGTGGATTATAACTGAGATAATTTGCCTCAGATTTTACCAGAGTTTGTTAAGAATGCCATAAAGAAATGCACCTTGCCAAGCAGAGACTTCGTCAGCGCAGGGCATAGGAGGTCAGTTCCCCAGCCAGATCCTTCCTCCCTGCTCTCTGAGAATTATCGGGATGACAGCTTCAATGGTTTCATTGCAGAAAAGAGCCTGGATCTCCTGTGTGAGTTGCCAGCGACCACAGAACACACTTCGTGCATGGCTCCAGAGGCTCTTATTTCTCTGACTTAGGTGTAGTTGAGCCCCTTTCCACTTTAGTATCATTCAGAAGTTATGGTATACGATGGCTAAGCCACACAGTGAGACAGGAAGTACGCAGGCCGGCCCTCAGAAGCCTCCTTTTGTCACAGAGCCGTGCTGTTTGTGCTTTAGTTTCATAGTAGAGCCAATGGAGCAGTGGTTACAGTTGATGCTGACTTGGGATCCTCAGCAGAGAGGGGGAAGTCTGGACGTCACACTGAAGCAGCCAGGATGCTTTGTGATCATGGAGCACATACTGAACTTGAAGGTGAGTTTTGTGACATTCTCCCTGGAAAGCATCAAAGTTCAGTTAAAGCTTCTTTAGGAAATGACTATGAGAAGTCATTTTTTTACTTTTAAGTGGAAATAATAGCACGAAGACTAATTCCATTCACCTGTTTGCCTAGTAGTATTCTTGTGCTTTCTTCTTATGGCCACTTGGTGGCACAATAACCATAGCGTTGGACTTGGAGTCAGGAGGACCTGAGTTCAAATCCTGCCTCAGACACTAATAGCTTTGTGACCTATGGCATGTCACTTGACCTGTCTCAGCCTTACTTTCTGCATCAGTAAAATGGGGATAATGGGGGCAGCTAGGTGGTGAGGTGGATAGAGCATTGGCCCTGGATTGAGGAGGACCTGAGTTCAAATGCGACCTCAGACACTTGATGCTTACTAGCTGTGTGACCCTGGGCAAGTCGCTTAACCCCACTGCCTAACTAAATAAAAAAAAAATTTAAAAAAATGGAGATAACAATGGCATGTGCCTTGTAGGGTTGTTGTGAGGATCAATTGAGTTAACGTTTAAAGTACTATATATGTGAATTATTATTGTTACTGATAACAATATTTTTGATACTTGGGCAGCTGGGTGGTGCAGTGGATAGAGTGCTGGGTCTGGTGTCAGAAAGACCTGAGTTCAAATCCAGCCTCAGACACTTACTTAGCTGTGTGATCCTGGGCAAGTCACTTCACCCTGCTTGCCTCAGTTTCCTCATGTCTAAAATGAGCTGGAGAAGGAAATGGCAGACCCCTCCAGTATCTTTGCCAAGAAGGCCCCAGATGGGGTCATGAGGAGTCAGACACAACTGAAAAACAACAACAACAATAGCTTTTCAGTACTCATCCACGAAGAGGTCACTCTTGGTTCGATCTTCAAGACGCCCCGTCACGTTGCTCCTTTTCCCTTGTGGGGGCCTGTCGCCTAGACCAGGGTACCATCACGATGTGTGTAGTTTCCCGGCCTCCTCCCTGGCCTCCTTCCCGACCTCCTCCCTGGTCTCCCCGGCCTCCTCCCTGGCCTCCTCCCCAGCCTCGGGGGTCTCCTTCCTGTAGTTGGGTTCCTCTTCCTCAGTTGCTTAGGAAGTTGCTGAGGCTTCTCGTTGTTAAGCAGGTGAAGGCTGAGCTTTCAAGGCCTTCCACTGTCCATCCCCACCCTGTCACCCAGCCTTCTTTCCCATGTAGCCTCCATTTCAGGGAAGGACCATTTTTTTGTCATTGCTCACCCAGTCCGTGGCGTTCATTCCTGCCCCTCTACCTTTCTTTGCTCATCACCCTCTTCCCCCGTTGACCTCCTTCCTCTTCTGCCTGTCCAAGTCCGACCTCTTCTTCAAGTTCCTCCATGTTATAATGTCTCCCCCGTCTCCAGTGCATGTGGAAGCATTCTTTTTATGAACAGTGTATATCACAACTTTTTTTTAACCCTATTATAATTTGTTGACATAAAAACAAAGTATACAATGAGCACATGTGCTGGTCTGTGACCTAGCCACCTGGATCTCTTTTGTCAGTGTGTCACATAATTTAGCACTTAAGTTTTGCAGAATTGCTGCTGTTTCTTGATTGGTTGAGGTCAGGGCAGTGTCTGATGCACCTATTGTATGCCCCACAGTGTCCAGCACAGGGTCAGTTACATTATAGACACTTTCCAAATGTTTACTGTCAGTTAATTGATGTAGAAGGCTGGTATGTAGAGCCATTCCCTTTGCACAGCTGGCTAATTCCTTCCCTCCACAGTCAATTTATGCTCAAGTGCCTACTGTTGGCAGGTCATAAGCCAGAAATGAAGAAAATAGCACTCATGCTAGGTTGGATGCTACTTCTTTGTAACCTTCTTTGATTTAGAACTGGATATCCTGTGGATATCGTCCTTTTCTGTGTTCCCAGAAGGCCTTTGGGTTTCTTCTGCTTTGTTTCATTTGGTTAGTTAGCAGGTGATTGAAAGGTATGCTTGGCTCATAGGGTTGGCTCTGATGGCTTTTGGCTCTGTTTGTCTGAGGACTCCTAGCACTGGTTGTAGCCACAGAACACTTCAGTCTTGTCTGTACTCGTACATTGTACATTCTCAAGCATGACTGCACATAGATGTGTCCTGTTTTAAGAATGCCTACCTTCAGAAATCTTAATTTATAAAACATACATGGGGGGTATTATTTGCATTTTAGTGAAATTCTTCATCTTAAAAAAATTCACTAAACAACTCCTTTTAAGCCTCTTAGCACCTTAGTACATCTGAAATGATTAAATTTGTGAAAATGTGATTTGAAAACTTTTAAAAAATATATGAGAATGAGAAAACCAAAACCCAGAGAGGTTACTTGTCCACGGTCACACAGATATAAGTGGTAGAATCAGGATTTGAGCCCAGGTTCTTAGCACTCCTTTCATTGCACCACACTGCCTTCACTTATGAAGCCAAGGGGAAAGTACAGTTCTGTATCACTCAAGACAAAGAGACCTGGGTGTCTCTAAGGACTGAAGGCCCAATTCCCTATTCATAATGGGTCAGTGCTATGAGGAGGCAGAAAAAAAGCCAGTAAAATCTTGGGCTGCAGTATGGAAGGTGTAGGGTCTAGAATAAGGTGGAATGATAGTCACTGGACCCTCCTCCATAGCAAGATCACATCAGGAGTATGGTATATATGTTTCTAGGGGTAACATTTTTTTTTTTGCTTTTTTTTGGTGAAGCATTCAAGGTTAAGTGACTTGCCCAGGGTCACACAGCTAGTAAGTGTTATGTTCCTGAGACCAGATTTGAACTCAGGTCCTCTTGACTCCAAGGCTGGAGCTCCATTCACTGTGCCACCTAGCTACCCCCAGGGGGTAACATTTTAAGCAGAACATAGACAGGTTGGGACTTATTCAGAAGCGAGACTGGGAGAGTGAGGAGAATAAAGACCGTTCCATAATGAAGATCACTTGACTCAAATGGGGACATGTAGCTTGGAGGAAAGATGGGAGTGGGAGGCTGGGTAGTGGTTTTCAAGTATTTGAAAGGCTGTTATATGGGAAAGGGATTAAAATCAACCTGTTCTGCTTGGCCCCAGAGGTCTGTGTTAGAAGCAGTGGCTAGCAGTCTTAGGAACCTGATTTGGGCCAGACTGAAGGGAAAAGTGCCTGATAGTTTAAGCTGTCTAAATGTGGAATGAATCATGCATGGAAGACTTTATGCAGAGACTAGATGACCACTTGTGTTTCGGTGGGGGGTAAGGGGGAGGAAAGAGGGGTGCTTTAGCAGGGATTCCTATTGGACCCTAAGAGTATTCCAGTAAAGGCTTACCTTCCTGCCCAGTGGTAGATTCTGGAGCCTTTGAATAGGAGAATACTTTATCCCTTATCTAGCCTGGGCAAACATCCTAGCTTAAGACTTCTCTGAGGTAGCTGCTGGCAACCCAAGGACCTTACATTGATCTGATCCTCCTTTATTTTTACTTTTTCATATTCCTTCCATTCTGAAAAGACTTTCTTAATAAGGCTGCCTAACCTGGCTGTAGGTTCACAAGATAGAGAGCTAGAAGAAATAGTAGGGATATTGTAGCCCAAGCTTCTCATTTTTCAAAAAGGGAAACTGATACTGGTTTAAGGTCACATTGGGAGTCTATAGAGGCATGATCTGAAATCAGGACACTTCCCACTGACTCATGCTGCTTAGGATACTACATGGCCTCATCCCTTCTCTGGTTTCCTTATTCCTATAAAGGGTGCCAACAATTGCCCATTTCCTCAGGGTTAAAAAGCCTGAGTTATCCTTGATTCTTCTGCTCTGCCCATCACATTTAATCAGTTTCTGTGTCCTGTTGGATCCACCTCCTCAGTGTTTCTTACATCTCCTTTACGTGTTCACTGCCAGTATCTAAGTTTTAGACCCTTATTATCTCTTACCAAGATATGTATTACTTTTCTTTTCTTCCTCCTCCAACACCTAGCACTTGGTAGGGATTCCATAAATATATTTTGAATTTACATTCTTGATGTTTATGCCTTTGTGAGGAGCCCTGGAGTGTCTATCTCAGGATACTTAGTATTTACTTTCATTGTTGCTGAAACAAGAAACAAAACAAGTCTTGGGGAATTTCTAACAGGATACCTAGGTTAGAGATTAACCCCAATTTTGAAGAAGATTGTTTTTACTTTTAAATGTTTATATAGAAATAATAAAGAAAATCTTTTATATCTGTCTCCTAAGAGCCCCTTGCATTTGATTTTTAAAAGTGATTGTAGTAGCTCCTTGGAGAATTTACCCAGAAGACTAAAACTTATCTTTGCAGAATAGAAACTTTTTTGGTTTTACATTTGTGAATACTAAGTATGTCTTTCAGCTTTGGGGTTTGTTTTTTTTCCCAATTAATGAAAATTCACCTTTCCATCTACTTCCTTGACCCCAATTGAAAGAGAAAGGAAAACCTAAACCCTTGTAAGAAACATGCAGTCAAGCAAAACAAATTGAACTGTCCAAAAAAATCTGCCTCAATATGCACCCTGAGCCTATCACTTCTCTGATAGGAGGTGGGTAGGGTAGCATGTCTTATCATGAGTCCTCTGGAATCACACTTAGTTATGGCTTGGATCAGAATTCTTTTTTTTTTTTTTTTTTTTGACTTGTCCAGAGTCACACTAAGTGTTATGTGTCTGAGGCTGGATTTGAACTTACATCCTCCTGAATCCAGGGCTGGTGCTCTATCCACTGCACCATCTAGCTGCCCCTTGGATCAGAATTCTTAAGGCTTTCAAAATTGTTTGATTATTTAATGCTGCTGCTTTTCTAGAAATTGTTCTCCTGATCTCACCTCATTTCACTCTTCATTAATTCGTAGAAGTCTTCCCAGGTTTCTGTGAAATTGTAACCTTCATCATTTCCTACAGCAGAATTTGTTCAGCCATTCTCCAGTTGATTGACGCTCCTTCAGTTTCTAGTTCTTTGCTATCACAAAAAAAGCTGCTACCAACATTTTTGTACATATTTTTCTTTGATCTCTTTGACATATAGGCCTAGTAGTGGTATTGCTGGGTCAAAGGACGTGCACGTTTTGGTAACTTTTGGGGTGCAGTTCCACATTAGTAATGGTTAGGCTAGTTCACAGTTCTTCCAAGATAGAGTTAATATGAGTACCTGTTTTCCATAACTTCTCCATAATTTGTCACTTTCCTTTTTTTGTCAACTTTCTCAATCTGATGGGTGTCAGGTGGAGCCTCAGAGTTTCTGTAATTTGCTTTCTCTAGTGATTTTTTCATATTGCTTTTGATATCTTGGAATTCATCCTCTGAAAACTACCAGTTCACATCCTTTGACTGTATATTGATTGGGGAATGACTCATTATTATTAATTTGCATCAGTTCTCTATGTATCTTAGAAATAAGACCATTAACAGAGAAACTGGCAGTTTTATTGGCATGTGATGGGACAAAACAGTTTCTATATCTTATACTTTGTGTGCCCCATAGCCCCTTACACACATTAGACAACTGATAAACACTAATTAATCTTTATTTTCTCATTTATACAGATAGCGCATATATTGAATATGACTTCTGCCAAGATAATTTCCTTCCTGCTGTCGCCGGAGGAGAGTCTTCATTCACTCCAGTCTCGGATTGAGCATGAGACCGGAATAAATACGGCTTCTCAAGAACTGCTGTTAGAGATGGGGATTTCCCTGGACCCTCGGAAGCCTGCCTCTCAGTGTGTTCTAGATGGAGTAGTAAGAGACTTAAAATATCCCTAGAAAGTGTGTGAGCCTGATTGTGTCCAGGCTTTGCATACTCACTGTAATTCCTCTTAGCTTTGTCTTTTCGGCTCTCTGAGTTGCTCAATGAGATAAAATAGAATGATGAATGTTTAATATTTTGTCTGAGTTACCTTCCTTATTTAGATCCACATTTTCTACCCCACCACGCCCACGTTATTTTCTTCCTTTTCCCCCCTGCTTTTCCTGAAGATCTTGAAATTGAGTAGGCCATGCTTTAAGTAAGCATGACAAAGCCTGAGTCTAATTAAGACTTTTTGATTATCTTTATCCCTGATTATTAATTCCTGCAATGACATTTTTATAATTATGTTTTTCAAATTATTGACTGTTGATCCTACATATAGTATGTGCCACATCTATGTGGAAGACGTGACTGTGCTAAGCAATTTAAGCTAAAACTTCTCATATATAAAAATAGTATGTTGACATTAGTGCCTTCAGGGTATCTGGGAAGAGAGAATCTGGGATATCAGGCCCCTTGGAATGGCTACTCATGGGATTTGTTTCTCTTCCAGCGAGGCTGTGATAGCTACATGGTATATTTGTTTGATAAAAGCAAGATCGTCTATGAGGGGCCCTTTGCTTCCAGAAGTTTATCTGAATGTGTAAATTATATTGGTAAGTAATGTGTCATTTCTTACTGACCTAACATAGTTGCGGGTAGAATGGTCTTTTAGTGTTAACTGGTCTGAACTCCTGTAAAGAAAGAGTTTATCTCTTGTGAACTGAAAGGGGATGACTCATGTGTAGAGTTGAATTCTGATTTTTTTTTTGTGAGGTGATGGAACACTGTATTTGATTTGTATTCCCTTGGCTTTCTCAGGCAGCTGAGGTGGTGCAGTATACAGAACAGTAGATTTGGAGTCAGGAATTTCTGAGTTCAAATCCAGCCTCGGATACTTACTAGCTGTGTTACCTTGGGCAAATAAATCACTTAGGCTCATTGTCAGTTGGTCAGTGAACATTTATTAAGTGCCTGCTATGTGTCAGGCAGTGTGCTGAGTGTTAGGGTTACAAATAGAAAAATAGAAATTCAGTCCCTGCCCTCAAGGAGCTTAGAGTCTAATGGAGGAAGGCAACATATGCAAAAGTAAGCTGAAAAGGGGATGGGGGAGGAAAGGGAGGAAGGGAAGAAGTTACTCTTGGGTCAGGGTGGAGAAAGTACTCTCATGTAGGCATGATGGGTTCTACTCCTGAAGAGTGCACCTGGTGGGAAGTGAAGAGATGGCTGGCCTCGGAGCCCTCTTTAAATGGAGGCTTGGGGTGGAGTGCTTTGCTCTGCCCTCTGGCTGAAGGGCAGAGGGGACTGAGGGGCCTGATGAAGTGTGAGTGCTAAGGCTGATACAGTCTCAGAGAGTGATAAGTCTCCTATTGAAGAGGTTTCCTAGGGTCATGATGGGGTCTGGTCCACCTCAGTTTTCTCTCCCATAAAAATGAGGATAATAATAGCACCTACTTCCCATATTGTTCTAAGGATAAAATGAGATAACATTTGTAAAGCAATTTGCAAATCTTATTAAAGCGCTACATAAATGCGAGTTGTTGCTGCTGTTGTAAGGTGTGAAAGGTGAGAGAAGTTAGCTAAGTGATAGTAACAGGACTAAGCACCACACACATGCCTCCTGCTTTGGCTGAGACTGAGCCTGGGAATGAAAGAATGCATCTCTGAGGCTCTGAGATGCCAAGAATCTAGGTTGGTGAACCCACATTGGGAATATTCTGAAGAGAAGTTATTATTTTCTGTGACCTATGAGGAGATGAGCTAGCCTGAGCTTTTGGGAATTGGGTTGGGCCAAGCTAGGCCTTTTGAAAGTTTATGTTTCATTCAGTCTGGAACTGAATAGATTTCTTTTGTACTTTGACGCTTCAGTGGAACTGTCCAGTGTCATCAGTATGGATATTCTTCCACTTGTGCAGGTAATTACCCATCCATGACTTCTTAACACATTTGAGTCTTGTCCATGAATTTTCCTTTGCTACCAGTGGTGCACTCAAGCTGTCTGTCTGTTGTTTCTTGTTCTTGACATCAGATTGGTCCATCCCCCTTTTTTGGTCATATGTTTCCCAGCTGATATGTTTTATCCTACTATTTGTGTGTAAATGATCATTGGTTACATGTTCCATCTTGCTTATGCCCACCATGCATCTCTCCCATTTCCCTTTTGGTCACCTTAAATTTTGAATCTTCTTAAATTGTGTTGTTCTGTGATTCAGAGCTGTCACTGGAACACGATCGGTATAAAAAAGATGAGCTTTGTGCCTGGGAGCAGCCTGGAGTTGTTGAGTGCTCCACAATTTCACAAACACAATCTAGCCTACTCCCTTCCCATTTACTTCTGGGTTGAGCTCTCTGTCTATCTTTAGGGCCTAAGATTGATGGACTGATGGATGCACTGAGTATCTTTCTCTTTCCATTAGTTTTCCTGTGCAGATTGTTAGGCTGGTCTCATGAGGGGCTCTGTGCAGAATATTTCATGTTCAATCTGCACTGAACAGTGGTGGAGAGCACCTCTTTTATGCTCAGTTTGATGTTAATAACCAAATGATTGTTGAGTAGTCATCTCTCAGGGAGGCATGTTTGATTAATTTAGTGGGAGCTCAATAGTCATTGATGCATGAGGAGCAGTTTGTAGGAAGAAAACTGGGATCTTAGTTGCTGTAACCTCAACATGAGTAGACAGTGTGATGATACTGCCCCCAAAGGTAATGTCGTCTTAACCTTTGTTTGTTTATATCACTTCCGTAGCTCAGTTGATCAGTAGGCATTTATTAAACTTTGGCAATGTGTCTGGAGCTGTGCCAGACTTTGGGGTCACAAAGAATGAGACAGCCTCTTCTTACCTTCTAAAGGGGGAATATCCTAATATGTTCCTCTCCTTCCCAGAGAGAGACACCTTATAATGAATAAGAGGAAGAAGCACACCATCTGTTCCCAACATGGTAGGCAGTGGTCCACACCACACCCCTCCACCTCTGCAGAGAAAGGAGAAGGGGGTACATTGTCTTATCTCTTGACCGTAGCTTTTAATGGAAGTACGTAGGCCAGAAGAAGGGAGAGAACCAGACTTCTGTAGTCTGTGCCCGTGAGATCACATCTCACTTATTGATGGTGTTTTGTACTTTGGAAGAGATTGATGAACTAAACTGTAATTGGAGGAAGATGGCCAGGGTAATAAGCAAGCTTCCACGATATAGAATGTTTGAGGATACTGTGGGTGGGTAGCCTAGACATTGCCTATTGACTTAAATGGATTATGGTTGCTGTCTTTAAATATTTGTGGGATTGTCATGTAGTATAAAAACAGGTGTACTTATGCTGCTTGATCCCCAAATTGAGATTAATAGGTAGAAATTAAAGTGAGGCCAGTTTCAGCTCAGTATAGGGAAGAATTTTAGAGCTTTTCAAAAATGGAGTGGGGCATGTAGGGTGATAATAATAGTTGACATTTATATAGTGGCTGAGGATTTGAAAGCATTTAATATACATTATTTCAGTTTATCCTCACAGCAAGTTAGGTGCTATTATTCCCATTTTACAGGTGAGGAAATGGAGGCTGACAGGTTAAGTGACTTGCTTATGGATATACAGCTAGTAAGGACTTGAACCCAGGTTTACCTGACTTGGAGTGTGTCATCCACTAGTCCAGGCTGTCTCTCTAAGCTCCTTATCACTGAAACAGGCCAGGTGACTGTCATCTGTCAAGTAATGGAGTAGGAGATTGAATTGGATTCTTTCTTTGAAAATTAAAAATTAATGAAAATTAATTAGTTTTCAGCATTCACTTTTATAAGATTTTGAGTTCCAAATTTTTTTCTTCCTCCCCTCTCCCCTCCCTAAGACAGCATGCAATCTGATATAGGCTATACATGTACAATCATATTGAACATATTTCCCCATTAGTCCTATTGTGAAAGAAGAATCAGAACAAAAGGGAAAAACCATGAGAAAGGGGAAAAAAAGAGAAAATAGTATGCTTTGATCTGCATTTAGACTCCATAGTTCTTTCTCTGGATGTGGATAACATTTTCCATGATGAGTCTTTTGGAGTTGTCTTAAATCCTTGTATTGCTGATAAGAGCTAAGTCTATCAAAGTTAGTCATCACATAATGTGGCTGGTATTGTGTACAATGTTCTCCTAGTTCTGTTCATTTCACTCTGCTTCAGTTCATGTAAGTCTTTCCAGGTTTTTCTGAAACCTGCCTGCTCATCATTTCTTATGGAACAGTAGTATTCCATTACATGCATATACCACAACTTGTTCAACTATTCCCCAGTTGATGGATATTCCTTCAATTTCCAATTCTTTTGCCACCACAAAAAGAGCTGGTATAAATATTTTTGTACATGTGGGTCCTTTTCCCTTTTTAATGATCTCTTTGGGATGCAGACCTAGTAGTGGAATTGCTGGGTCAAAGGGTAT
Source organism: Vombatus ursinus (assembly GCF_900497805.2). Taxonomy (NCBI): domain Eukaryota; kingdom Metazoa; phylum Chordata; class Mammalia; order Diprotodontia; family Vombatidae; genus Vombatus; species Vombatus ursinus. The sequence goes on along the minus strand of NW_020954907.1, from coordinate 805,739 downwards.
TTGCATTTGGGCATAGTTCCAAATTGTTCTTCAGAATGATTAGATCAGGGGAAGCTAGGTGGTGCAGTGGATAGAGCACTGGCCCTGGAGTCAGGAGGACCTGAGTTCAAATCCTGCCTCAGGCCAAACAGTTGACACTTACTAGCTGGGTGACCCTGGGCAAGTCACTTAACCCCAATTGTCTATTAAAAAAACAAAAAAAAAACCCTCCAAAAAACAGAATGATTAGATCAGTTCACAACTCCACCAACAGTGCACTAGAGTCCCAGTTTTCCCACATCTTCTCCAACATTTATCATTTTCCTTTTCTGTCTTATTAACCAATAGGATAGGTGTGAGGTGGTATTGAATTGGATTCTTTAAGGTTCTTTCTGCTGCTAAGATTTTTTGATTCCCTGAGGAGAGTTATGACTCCTAGAAATCACTTTGGGAAAATTAGTAAAGATCATTGTCCATGACTCAGAGGTGGTTTTACATCAGGAAATGAACCATAGAGAAAATGTAAAGGATATACCTGGTAGAGGGGAGGGAAGGGATTGTGCTGGTGGTTGTAGCACAGTCAGCTTCCTGCTGGAATTGGGTGAGTAGCAGGGATTGACTGGCGCTGCTGTGGATTCTTCACATGCAAAGAGGTATGCGCATTGGAAAGAGAATAGGGTGGTAGCCAGAATTGTTCTAGGCCTTCTGACTTGCTGTGCGCCCTTAGGTAAGTCACTTGACTGAACCTTAGTTGCCTCATTTATTTATTTTTTTATTAATTAATTAATTTTGATTTATCAACAATCATTTCCATAAGCTTTTGAGTTTTAAATTTTCTCCCCCTCCCTCCCCACCTCCTTTCCTAAGATGGCATGCAATCTGATATAGGCTCTACGTATACATTCCTATTAAACATATTTTCACATTAGTCATGTTGTAAGGAATACTTAGAACCAATAGAAGGAACCACAAGAAAGAGAAAACAAAACACAACAAAAGAAAAAAAAGAGCAAATAGTGTGCTTTGATCTGCATTCAAACTCTGTAAGTCTTTCTTTGGATGTGGATAGCATTTTCTGTCATGAGATCTTTGGAGATGTCTTAGATCCTTGCATTGCTGAGAAGGGCTAAGTCTATCAATGTTAGTCATCACACAACATGGCTGTTACTGTGTACAGTGCTCTCCTGGTTGTGCTCACTTCACTCAGCATCAGACCATACAAGACTTTCCAGGTTTTTCTGAAGTCTGCCTGCTCATCATTTCTTGTAGCACAGTAGTATTCCATTACATTCATATAGCACAACTTGTTCAGCCATTCCCCAGTTAATGGGACATTCCCTCAATTTCCAATTCTTTGCCACCACTAAAAGAACTGCTATAAATATTTTTGTACATGGGAGTTCTTTTCCCATTTGTATGATCTCTTTGGGATACAGCCCTGGATACACTAATAACTTTTAAAAAAACAGAGATAACACTGGTAAGAACTGACTGAGTAATCTATCAGAAGAACAGATCTTTTAAAGGAATAGAGTTTCCCATGTTCTTTGTCAATATGTAAAGCTATTTGGGGAAAAAAAAAGATACCTTTCATAATAATAGAGGCAGCTCACATTTCTCGAAATAATTCCCTCAAAATTGTGTCAATAAAATAGATTATTGTAAAGTAGATTGTATTTTTTTTTTGGCTAGGTAATGGGGTTAAGTGACTTTCCCAGAGTCACACAGCTAGTAAGTGTCAAGTGTCTGAGTTGGATTTGAACTCAAGTCCTCCTGACTCCAGGGCTGATGCTCTATCCACTGTGCCAACTAGCTACCCCACTGGAATATATTCTTAAAGGAATGGTTTGGAGGTATTTGGAGAGTCCTGAATTTGATTTGAATACTGGTCTTTTTGATTCTAAAGGTTGTGCTCTTTCCATCATACTACTCCTTGATTTATCAACAAACAAACCATAGATATGATTGACAGTATGCCCAAAAACAAAGATAGAAAAAAACCCTAGAGGTGCACAAAAATAATAAAATTATTGTCTGTATTATATACATTCAACTTAAAAGTACTGTATACATTGATTACATTCATCTTCACCCACTATGTCTACCTCAGATTATATATCAGTTCCTATCCAGTCACCTGACTTGCCACTGACCCATTTGTCCCTATGGGAACAGTATATATCCTGAGGGGCAGGCTATCTTCCAGACCAGCTTCCCCCAGTGGCATTAATCTATTGAACTTTACCACTCTGATCTAGGGCTAAGTTGTGCTGATAGGCGGCTGGGGAGCTATGGAATTCTTTTAAGAGCAAAGATTCTTTAGGAAATACTGTCTCTTGAAACATCCACTCCACTTCCAGATAGAGGTGATGTACTGAGGTACAGATTGAAGCATATATTTGAGAGGTGGGAGGGACATGGCTAATGCATGACTAATGTTTACTTGACCATGCATATTTGTATTGGATTTTGTTTTTCTTGCTTTCTCAGTGGGTGGGAGAGGTGGAAGAGAGAGAATTTGGAACTGAAAATTAAATTTTAAAAATATTGTGGAGTAAAACAAATAAAGAAAATACTATCCATTTTAGCATGCAGTTAGCTTTTGGATCAGTTAATTAGACTGCCAGATTAAAGGATGAGTTTCCCAGTTTTAGACCTTTCTCTGCGCAGACATAAGCTCTGCAGGACTCACACATTTGCTGCTTCTGTAGCTTGTAAAGGATAGGGTCCTCCACCCCTCAGGAGGCACTGTTACTTGCATGTCTTCCACAGGACCTTGCACATGGTAGGTAATGTTTAATTCTGAAATAGGCCAGGTTGTGAGGGATTCTTGGCAGTCGACACTGGAAAATCAATTCACTCTTTCTAAACAAAGTTTTATTTGATAGTTCTTGGTTTTTGTGTCACAATCATTTTAGAATTGAGCATCCTTCTCTTTCTTATCCTGCCACATTTCAGTGCCCCTCATAGCAGTGACCCTGCCTGACGGTGTTGGCAGGATTCTGTCCCTGTGGTCTCTGACCTTGGTGCTGAGGGAAGGGAAATGAGTTTCATGATGTCTTCTTTGGAACCTTGATTGGTTCTTTCAGCTTCTTTTCAGTGTCCTTTTCATTAACATTATTCTAGTCGTTGGTTCTGTTTGCTTTGCTCTGCATCAGTTTATACCAAGCCTTTTTTCCCCCCCACAGTAAAGGACAGCAAAATCCAATTACCAGTTATGCAGCTGCGTAGAGTGTGGGCTGAAGCTGTGCATTATGTGTCTGGGCTCAAAGAAGACTACAGCAGGCTCTTCCAGGGGCAGAGAGCAGCAATGTAAGCAGGCCTCTGAATAGAGGCCCCACAGTCCAGGGGACTCAGGGCGTGGGGGATACGTTAGGCCTTAAATAATCAGTGGGCCATCCAGTAGTGAGACACCATATGCTGGACTTTGGGGGCTCTGGGCAGTGCCATTGGGACGTGATCCCAGAACCTGTGTCATTGGTTCCCAAGCTGTAAGGCCCACATGGAAGCAGCAGGGTGCTAGCATAAAGAGAGCATTTTTGTGTCCAAGACCTGGATTCAAGTTCTGGTTGCAACATAGTAGTTGTAGGACCCTGAACAAGTCCTGTAACTTCCTTGAGATGGCTATACAAACACCCAGCTTTCCCAACTTTAAGTTGGGGATGCTAATATTTGTGTAATGCTGTGAGGAAAGTACTTTGTGAACCTCAAAACACAATTTAAATAGGAGTTGTTCTTGTCCTCTGAAACCTGCTAAGCAAAACATTTTGAATAGGTGCTTGGTCGCAGTGTTACAAGGTCTTTATCTTGACAGATAGCATTGAGTGGGAAACCTGCCTCTTGACCAAGTTTGCCTCTCACCCGGGATAGCAAAGTGTAGGGGCAAGGATGACGTTTTTTCCATCAGCCCTTGATTCGTTCTGCCTAAATGTGGTTCTGTCTCTTTGCACTGCTTTAGGTTGAGTCTTCTTCGCTATAATGCTAACTTAACCAAAATGAAGAACACCATGATCTCAGCGTCTCAGCAACTGAAAGCAAAATTGCAGTTTTTTCACCAGAGCATCCAGCTTGACCTGGATAGATACAGTGACCAGATGACTTATGGGATATGTAAGTATTCCATGTACTCTAATGAGAGTGAGGGTGGAAAGCACTTTGAAATTGGAAAGGCCTGTCCAAATGGAGTTATTATTATTGTTGCTGTTATTTATTATTAGGAGAATATAATAAAAGAGGGATGAATCCCGAACTCTATATACATACACTGGTAGTTGCTTCCCTTCTTAAGTTCAGTTTCTGTCTGCTGTGAGATGGATTTATTTGTTTTGAACTTTTTAAAAAATTGTTTGTGATCTTTTAATTCTTGCTTACTAAATGCCATTTGATGCTTTCCATGGGGAACTCACATTTTTTGATTTGTGTGATTTTTGGTAAGTGTGCCAATGATCTTAAAATCTATGGACTTGAAACTCCGCTCTTAAAAGACACAAAGTCTGTCTCAAAGTGTCTGGAGTGGTTCTTCCTCTCCAGCACAAACACCTTTTGGGTTATATTTCTGACTTCACCACTGGACGTGAATATTATGGCCTTGCTATTTGTGGCCTTCCAGAGCCAGCATCTTTTATAGCATGTTGCCCTGGATTTACTGTCCTTCAGATCCAATATGAAACTGCAGAGTTAATAAAGTTTGAGTAAACTAGATGAGGTCACCAGCACCCCTGCCATAATTCCTTCTCTGTACATAAATAACAATAACTGGCTTTGTACCAGTGTCTACTCTGTGAGGTACCTCTTCACCCTGAGTCTACTCAGTTAGGAGATATGGTTATTCTGGATAAGAGTAAAATACAATTACCTAGTGTATTAAAGTGTTTGTGGTCATGATAAAAACCCTGATCAAGAATAGGGATATGTTAGCCATTGAAGTCTCTCTCCTTTGTTTTTGTTCATGGGTATTTCTAAGATAATCTTGACTTTTGTTTCAGCCTCAGAAAAAATGCTGAAAGCCTGGAAAGAAATGGAAGAAAAGGCCATCCAGTGTGCACAGGTAAAGATTGGTTTCTGCTGTCTTGCCTTATCATCACTTTTATTTGTGAGTGAAAGAGTATTTACTTAATGCATCCACACCTGTGGTTGCCCAGAAATCTTCTCTCATGTTCTGGACTGGCTGTAGATGGGTGGTTGTTGTTGTTTGTCCTTCGTTCTTGAAGAGGACCATGACATCAGGAAGGTGATGCCATGCCTTGTAAGTGAATTGGATTGAAGTGAGGGAAGGCTGTGCAAAGTCACAGCCTCCCTTTCTCCTCCAGAGCCAGCTGGGTCCAGTGGCCAGATACAGATCAGGACGCCTGGAGAGGCCCCAGATCCTTTAGATGGTTGCTCTGTTCATGTAGGCACAGGTTACTTCTTCAGATGAGCACTGCGTAAAGCCCTTCATCATACCTCTCCACTCTCTCTAGAAGCCTCGACGTTGTTCTTCCTTCCAGTCCTATGTCTTGCCTTGATCCTTCTCGGACTTACTGAAGGCAGGTGTTGTAGAATGAATATCCTATGGTTTTTGGATCTAGTACCATCTCATGTCACCTGTTCAGGCAGATGAGAGCAACAGGCAGGAAAGACCCATAAATGCAGCATAATGAAGCTGCTTTGGTAGTTTCTGCACATCCTTTTCCTCTTTCAGTTTTGACATTGGTATCTCTTTGTGCCTTTTCAGAGAAGAAACCAGTGGATTAGATTCATTTTGAGATGGGCAAGTAGAGGGCAAAGAACTAAGTGGGAAATTAAGCATCTTCTTATGTGGAAGATTAGATGGTGTGTCAGGAAAGAAGCCTTTTTATATTAGAAACGAAGATTTCTTATTTCCAACATTCAAGCAACAAGCCCTCTGTTTCTCTTTAGACCTGTTCTCTCTTCTTAACCCTCTTGTGCTTTGTGGGCACAATTGAGATGCCTGTTAAGTGATACCCCCATTTTGTCTGAATTAGGCTGGTGATATCGGATACTTGGATGAGCAAATCATGTCCCTGCATACAGAAATTGTGGAGCTGCAGAGGAGCCCTTCTGCAAGGCGTCAGGAAGATGTCATGGACTCTCTGTGAGGAATCCTGCCTCCTGGGTCTTTCTGGGCTGGGGTCTTGAGCTGGGGGTGGCTGATTGATCATGATGACATTGCCAAGTACTTGGGTTGATTTCTGTCTACTTGGCTTTCACGTGATAAATGCCAGTATTGTTGAGGTTACTTCCATTAGACGTGATGATTTTTAGATATTTCCAAAAATTATTCCCTGTAGCCTGAGGTAGGTTTTCTCCCTCCTAAGTGAAAAGAATGTTGGACTCTTCCCAGTCAGAACCTTTGTCCAATATTTCCTGACTGTGTGATTTACCTGCTTTTAGTCTGTTTTCTCATCTATAAAATGGAGATCATCATATTTTGAATATTCTACCTCAAAGGGTTATTGTGAGGTTGATCTAAGTGAAGTTATCTTCAATGTTCCTATTGCTTCCCACACCTAGGGCATACAGCCTCTTACCTGAGATGCTCTAGAGGAGACTTCAGATTTGCTCATGATCTATCTTCTCAGAAGGACTCTGGCTTATGCCCTTATGAGGAAATGCAATGGAGTTGTAAATCAGCATTTTGGAATAAAATACAGTCGTATGTTAAGCACACTGTACTTTGACTCTTTTAGCTCTATATTTTCTGAAGTGGGCACTAAGAAATACTATGTAATTGTCTAGTAGAGTTCTGTGCCTTCTTAAAAATATGGAATATGACTAAAACCAGTCAACTTGCTTCCAGTTATGGATTATTAGAAGACATTTGTCTTGGCATTGCTGTAAAATAACTTGGTTTTTCTTTTGTAGGGAACAGAAAGCCATTGATCTCTACAAGCAACTGAAGCCCAGATCTCCAGGTAAGATCCCGTCATAGCATAGGAAAGAACTTCCCAAGGTTAGTGGTTAGTGTCACCTGCTGTCCTGGGAGGATTGAATGGAAATCTGGGGCTGCCAGATAGTATCTTTTCAGTGGTGCCCAGGGATTACATAATGTTTACAATACAGAGAAATTGTCACAAGCTTCCCATCTTGGGGAACCCAAGAGTTTAGGAATGGAAGGCAAACGGGAAATGTGAAGTAATGAGGTTTTAGAAGGAAGATGGGAACAAGATAAAAAAACAACACTAAAATCTATTGACTGGGGAAGTTGGCAGAAGCCTAATGTCTCTACAGAGGGAAGATCCTCATTCAAAGAGGGACAGGGCACTCCATATTGAAAGCTACTGACTTGTGTGATTGCATCTGTCACTGGTTACTTGTTTGGCCAGTCAGACAACATTTACTACAAACAAGATAGATAGCGTGTGGCATGTTATGATGGAAAAGAACAAATTACTGTACATATAGCATAAGTTGATTTGAGTTGTAGGAAGATTTTATAATTATTAATGTGGTACCAAAAATCACATTCTCATCAGCTGAAACAACTGAAGGCCAATGTCTTGTAGGTAGTCCACAAAGTGAAAAGCAGTAAATGGAAACCAGAAAGGACAAGGAAAGAAGCCCTCTAAGCCCCTTAATGTTTGGTTAATTGGAGCTCGTTTTGTTTTGTGACATGAGGATTTACAGGGCTTTGGAGATGATGACATGCCATCCTCTTCCGCTGTCTTGTTCTCATGGTTCTTCAGCTGCCCTTATCCCCAGAGTTTGGGACCTTCCTAGTTTGGGACCTGGGGACTGTGTCCCTTACCACCTTCTCCTTGTCTTCCTCTTCCTCCATACTCCTTCTCATTGAGAAGTCAGCAATAGGTTGGCTTACTCAGGCCAGTTGTTTTAAGTGCAATGAGCTGTTTACTGTGGTGAGGAGTCATGGGATATGAACAATCTGTGCAGGTTGGTAGTTCTGGGTGCCCAGCTTTGTCCAGCTTACTTAGAAAACTCTTGGTCATGAAACCACGTCCCATGCTAGTCCTTTTGGGTCTCCCAGGAGCTCTTCCTCGTTCTGCTCTGCTTCTGCCCCAGGACAAATCAGCCTTCACTGTGAGGCATCCACCCAGGCCAGACCAGTCAGTCTGGTGAAGCTCCTCTTTCTGCTTTGATTAGTTTGCTAGGTCAGATTTTTGAGTTGAAGTTGACATGAGACATGACTTGGTATGATTCTCTCACATTTTCTTGCTGCCACTTTTTCAATCAACAAACAGCATTCATCTGCTGCTTCTCTGATTTCTTCCAGTATTCAGTCACTTTTCTCCAGGTCACACAGATAGTCCAGCTTTTAACCTGTTCTAGAAACCATTTATGACCATATTTATTTATGTAAAACATATAGTCAAGAAGCTCTGGTCTATGGAATTTCCAGAAATGACGGCTATAATAGGAAGAGCTTGGGGCATGGAGTGATTGGGATGTTGGAGGTAAAATAAGATAAGAGGAGTTGAAAAGTCCTTGCTGTTTGATGGTAGAGTAGTGGAGCTGTGGGAAACCGAAAGGCTATCTGGTGCTTTTGATGAGTTTACCAAATTGGATGAGATTCTGCCAACTTAGAAAATCTTGTATTGTACAGATGACATTTGGAACAGCCGAGTTGGAGACGTGGTTGCCGTGTTTGGAGCAGTAGCTGGCCTGCTGAATTGCCCTGTTTCCCCTTTCCCCAGCTCTCGAGCCAGTGGTTTCCTGCTTCCTTAAGTGCTTTTAGTGCCCTCTGCCTTAGCAAACATTTTTAAAGAACTTACTGTGTTGAAGGCACTGGTACACAACAAGAGGGCAATAAAACAGCCGCGGGGGGGGGGGGGGGAGAAGCTTGGTGGTGCAGTGGTTAGAGCACCTGCCCTGAAGTCGGGAGGACCTGAGTTCAAATCTGTCCTCAGACCAAACACTTGACACTTACTAGCTGTGTGACCCTGGGCAAGTCACTTAACCCCAATTGCCTAAAAAAACCCAAAAAACAAAACAGAAAACCACAATTCTGTTTGCTTCTGTGCATTTAAAAAAACAAAACAAAACAAAACAAAGGGGCAGCTAGGTGGCACAGTGGATAGAGTACCAGCCCTGAAGTCAGGAGGACTTGAGTTCAAATCCAGCCTCAGACCAAACACTTGACGCTTACTAGCTGTGTGACCCTGGGCAAGTCACTTCACCCTATTTGCTTCACTTTCCTCATCCATAAAAAATGATCTGGAGAAGGAAATGGCAAACCACTCCAGTATCTTTGCCAAGAAAACCTCAAATGGGGTCATGAAAAATTGGACACGACTGAAAAAATGACCAAACAACAAAATCTCTATTGAAGCAGAATGATGTCGTGAAAAAGACATTTGACTTGGGAATTGAGAAATTTGGGTTTTAGTCCCAAATCCGATACTAACTGACCACAAGTAGGTCACCTAACCTCTCTTCATTTTGCACTTCTACTAAATGTACTACCCAACCCCCCAGGATTGATGTGAAGAAAACATTTTGTAAACCTTAAAGTGCTGTATTAATTTGAATTACTCTCATAATTATTACATTTTGCTTGGCCTATTCTGGCATTCATTTACCAAATCAGATTTTGAATTTAAATGGTAATGCTTTCAGGGTTTAGGGGAGGGTTCTTTCTCCAGGCTGTTGGTGAAGAATGACTGGTCCTGCTGTTTGTTATTTCTCACAGATCATTCCTACAGTGATAGCTCGGAGATGGTGAAAATCATTGTGCTGACTGTGCAGAACCAGGACCGAGTTCTCAAGGAGTTGTTTGGTCACCTCAGGTAGAAATTCGCTTTTTCTCCCTGTATAAAAGCCAAGGAATCCCATGCCAGAGCTTTCCACAGCGTGGTCCACACGCTCAGCAGGAGCAGCGTGGCGCTGTGCTGGTATTTGTTCATATTCTTCAGGGGATTGGTCCTTCCTTCTGACACTGACCGTGGCTCTTCTCTCCAGCAAGCTGTTGGGCTGTAAGCAGAAGATTATTGACCTGCTCCCCAAGATTGAAGCGGCCCTCAATAGCATCAAAGAAGCTGACAGTACAGTCATGTTGATGCAGGGAAAGAGGCAGAGGGAAATTTGGCATCTGCTAAAAATCGCTTGTGTAAGTCGTCATGCTTTATGGTGACATATGTCCTTAAGGGTTGTTATTCCCTGCAGAAAGGTGGTGGACGAGTGTGATGGGCTTAAGCCTTTTTTCAGGTATCTGTTTCCTGATAGGCTGGAAATGCTGCTTCTTGATCCTTGGCTGACAACTATTTTATCCCCAGGTCCACTGTAGGATATGAACTTGAATTGGCTGTGTCTGGAGGAGGATTTGGAGAAAGCTCTGAAGTCCCTGTGAGAGGTGTTTAATCTGCTCCTTTTGGTGCTAAGACTTGTCCCATTAGATCCTCTCAGGTTGAGTTTCTCTGCTCCGGTCAGAAGAAGACTCCAAAGAGCCTGTAGGAGTACTAGGAGGGGCAGATGTTTGGCTTTAGATGCACTTAATCAGTGGGCCAAAGACAGTTGAAGAAATGGTGGTGCATAAAGGCCTATGAACAGATGTAGGTTGCATACATGATAGATTTTAGAAGTTAAAATAGCAAACGGTAAGAGTATGAGTAGATAATGATATTTGACTTTTTTTTTTCCATCTTTTCAGACTCAGAGTTCTGCTCGATCCCTTGTTGGAACCAGTCTAGAAGGTGCAGTCACTACTCCAACTCCTGCAGGTCTACCCTCAACCTTGACAGCCCCTATACCCCGTTCTCTGTCCTGTGGTGTACTAAATGCTCAGGATGGGTGGGTTCCGTTTTTAACAGTACATAGTTGTTAAAATGAAAAATAAGAATATATTTGCTCTTCTCCTCTTGAAATCAAGAATTCTGCTTTCTCTTTTAGTTTATTGTATCCTTCTCCTTTCTTCCTAAGTCCTCCCCCACCATTTTCAGAATGCAAACTCTGAAAAACTCAATGGTACCAACTAGGGGCCCAGCCCATAGTTAATCAGGGAGAAGAGTAGAGCCACCTCACACACAACCAGAGAGCTGAATGCTCGGCATCTTACTCTTATGAGTCACATCACAAGAAAGAAAACTGATAGAATTTTTTTTTTCCAGGCAATTGGGGTTAAGTGACTTGCCCAGGGTCACACAGCTAGTTAATGACAAGTGTTTGGTCTGAGGCCGGATTTGAACTCAGGTCCTCCTGACTTCAGGACCAGTGCTCTATCCACTGCACCACCTAGCTGCCCCCGATAGGATTTTTTTAAAGAAAGCAGTTTCTAGAGTCAGTAAAGATTGAGCCCCAAATCCCACTGCTAATTAGTAGTAGAGTAGTAATTAGTAGTAGTAGCATAGAATAGTTGATCATAGCTGTTACAGGAAAATGTCTACTCAGAAAGGTTGGAACAAGAAACCTTTGGTGCCTCTTGTGCCTTCATTAGTGATGCTTTAGGTTCAAGAAGCGAGAGGGAGTTGAACTAGCCTTGCCTGTGGGGATCTATCCTGCTCAGATTCTATGGTTCTGAGTACTTAGCACTTGTAATAAATGCTCACAGATATAAAGTTCCCAAGTCTATTGGAATTTCCCAGTCATTTATTACCAGAGAGAATCTTTGCTCACTCAGTCCATAATGTGCCAGTCCTGGTGATGAACTAGGGGGAGTCTGTCCCGTGACCCCCAGCCTGATTGGGGTGGAAAAAGTTCATCCCAAGAAGGTGCTGATTTTTTATTCTTTTGACCACAGTAACTAGTAGGGCATGAAGGGGTGAAGTCTGCATGGGCGGGGAGACTTATTTCCGCTGATGAAGCTTTTGAAATATTGAAGAGTGGTCCTAATTTCACATGTTCTTCCGATTAGAAGTGTAAGCAGACCACTAAGTAGTATTGCTCTTCCCCAAGACATGAACATCTCTTCATAATATCCATCTCTCTATACGTGCCCAAGCTGGTGCTTTACTCCAGGGGTGCTGGGGTCCATTTCAGGGGATCATTCACGTCATGGGTGAGACCACTCAGTGACCCCTTCTGCCACCTCCCACTTCTTTCCCAACACTGCCCCTCCAACACTGCTTCAGGTGCTTGGATCATGGTGATGCTCTCAGCTCAAGATGCATTCAAGGGGCTTCCTTGGCAATTTAAGGTCATTTTTGTGTTCAGTGTACTTCTTTGGAATTTGGCTATCTCTGCTTGGTAATTTATTAGTCACAAGTAATAGGATGCACTACAGTTCCCTACAATGGTTGGAAAATGAGGTGTTTTAGGCAGTTAAAATTTTTGAATAGCCATAGTGAAGCAGACAGTTAGAATTGACATTACAAGTAGAGACAGGATCTAAATTAACTTGCCATTTGGTTATCCTTGTAAAAGATAAACTGTGAATTGACCAGAGCCAGGTGGAATTTATCAGAGAAAGCTTTATGAAGAAAGAGAACGTGAAGTTGCCTTGAGAGTTATTCTGCTGTGGATACTGTTGTATTCTCTGTGAGGCCTGATTACCAGGCTTCATGCAGAGTGGAGCACTTTGAGAAACACGTGGTCAAGTGGAGAATGGGCAGCATGATGGGTGGGAGTCAGGAAGCTCTGGGTTTAAATTCTGCCTGACAAGACACCTGATCTGTCTAAGCCTCATTTTCCTCATCTGTGAATTGAGAGGGTCGGACTAGATGGTCTCAGATCCCTCCCAGCCCTCAGGCTTTGGTCTGCGATCTTTGAATAGAAGGGAATGTAAGTGGCAGAGGGAGATGGGAGAAGAACCAGAGTCTGCCTGTGGCTCATTGTGTGTATGGAAGAGTGTAGTCAGGTCATTTCATTTTTCAAATTTAGGGAAAGGAACTGGTACCTTTGCAGACTAAGAATTGTTTCCCCTTTGCATTCTGTTGGCTGGGATGTTTCTCCTTATTTCCCACATTTTTATTTCATGTATTAGTTTAATATTTTTTCCTTCAGGTCCAGTAAGGTAGGAAAGGGTCACCTTCCTCTTCAACATCTCAGGCAAGAGAGGGTCCTAACTTGTTAACTAACATCCATGAACACAAATGCAGTCATGTTAACTCAGCATACATGCAGCAGCTATTCTCAGGATCTGTTCTGATCCTTTTGGCAGTGGGTATGGGCAGGAATCCTGCTTACATAGTCATCCCTTGACATTCATGGATTTCACATTCACAGCTTTGGTTATTCACAAGTTGGTTAATAATTAAACGAGAATTTTTGGAGATTTGCAGCATAACTGCAGAATATGGCAGATGACATGCATATGTAAAGAAAACTAAAAAAAATTAGTCATAAATGCTGCATATCATTAATCCATTTTTATCATTTACTACCATAAATATACATATGTAAATTTATTATAAAAAGTTAAATTTTGTAAAAAGTTTCAGTGCACCAAAGAACTGCAGGCTAGGTGCTCTGGGAGCGTCTCCTCTTAGTCTTTCTACCCTCCAGACTCAGTCACGTGACTTTCTCTCACAGTGATCGTTGTATCTTGCACTTTTTGTGGAAGGAAATCTGAAACAATTGCTGCAGCTACACATTCAGCTGCAAAGACTGCATAGTGTGTGAGATACCAGTCTCTCGTGTAGAAATTGCCACTTTTTTATGGGTGCATTGTGTTGTTTTACTTCTTGTGGGTGTTAAATTGAAATTATTTAAAATAAAGGTTTGGGGTGGGGCCTAGAGTTATTTGCAGTTTTTCACATTTGAAGCGGTTCTGCCCTCCTGACTCCTGCGAATGTCAGGGGACAACTGTCCATCTTTTTACTGATTTGCGAGGCTCCTCGTAAAGTTATGGAAAAACGAAAGACACCTGGTTGACACACATCTGGTCTGGAATTTGATATCAAAGACAGGACAATAGAAGAAAACATGTTCCTTAGCCTAAGTTTAAATTATTTTCTGTTTCATTCTACAGAGAAACTTTTACACAAATAGTAGAGGAAAATCTGAATTATCTTGGCTGTTTGAGTACTGTTATTCGCGAGGCAACAGAGGAACAGGGTAAGAGTCTAATGGTAAGTCTTCATGCTTTCTCTTCCTTGCCCCACCTGGGCTAGAGCAGCCTGTTTTAAAATGCCCAGTGTCGTGGAGAGAGCTGAGAGAGGAGCTTTATGTAGCTCAGCTCTCCATAGTCTGGTACATGGGACTCTCAGGCATTCTTTACAGGAGTATTTTTCCTGGAATTACTGGGAGGATCATTTACTTGCATCTGTCTGGCTTTTCTTTGTTCATTTTGGCCTTTCTGGTGGGTAGATTATATCTCCTAACACAGCAGTTCACATTTATGTTTGGGAGGGAGGCTTGTGACTTGAAAAACAGTTGTTGCCCGTATGCTGAATTAGCATGATTATGTTTGTTGTTCATAGACGTTAACAAATTAAGAGTATTCAAATATTAGGTTAGTGTGAACAATACTGTGATGATAAAACTTGGAAAGCCCAGTGGAAAACCTAACTGCCTAAGCTTTGCTACATTTGAGCCTCCAGTTAATTTCGCCACTAAATACTTTCTGTTTTAGTTATTTGCATTTCCTCTTTTCATTTGCAAGTTGCTGGAGATGATTATCAAATTCTTCTGAAAGCTGTTGTAGTGCAAAGAAAAAGATGTTTCTGACCTCATTCATCTTTTCTTCCTTTTTTGTTCTTTTTCATGTCTGGCTTTAGAGTCTTGATTGGAGTTGGCTGAAGTAGTGATGGCCTCTGACTGTCCCAAAGCCCATGAAGATACTGATTGTTCTCATGTATCCTACAGTGACCAGAATCAACTCTAGGGTTGTGTGTACAGGGATTTGGTTTTCATTCATTTTAACCTGGGTTAAATGATCTGAAGCTCATTGGCTTTTTATAAAATGTATACTGTACCAAATATTTACCAAGTACAGCTATTTGGGAGCACTGTGAGCCATCGTTTTGATGCTTCAAAGCTCTGTCATGCTAGGTTTTTTTTCCCCCTGATTATGATACCTGTCCTCTCCTTCAGACATTATACTTTACCTGTATTCAGAAATACAGGTCAAGGGGAGCCTTATGGAGCTGGAGAAGAACACAAGGGGGCTTGGGAACAAGAACCTTCCAACGGCCTTCATCAACTGACTTTCCCTTTGAGAATGGGATCTTCAGGCCTCTGAGTACCGGCTGTGGGTGACTCAGCTCCCCGCAGATGAGGGATTTGACCGGAGTGAATGTGCTCCATGGTGGTGAAGCCACGACTTTTTCACATTGGCGTTTTACTGTTCTAATTTTTCCTGACTTCAGATTATTTTCCAGGAAATTGAGCCAATTTGTGTTGGCAAAGAGATATAGATCTTGTTAACATGCTCCCTGGCACCAAAGACACTGCCATGGGAGTGAGAATAAACACGTGCTGAACCACACAAGTTTTTTCAGAGTGAGCTGGGCACAGGTTTGTTCCCATTCCTCTAACAATACCTTTGGTCTCCGTGAGTGTTGGCAAGCTTCCCAAAGGGTGTGACTGGCCATGTAAATGTATTGTATACACTGACATGTATATGTGTTTAAAATGTACATTAATAATGTCATATTCTGCTGTAATTTATGAATTCAAGAGACCAGCTTTTTCAGGTCCTCCAAATGGCGCAGGATAAACCTCAATGTTTTCAAGAGTCTTAATAGGTTTCATTGTATAAATTTCATACAGTATTTCTGAAATTTAGAGAGTTTGGTTGTACAAAGAAAATAAATGTTTTTGTATTACATGTGAACTAAATGATGTTTTGTGTATTAAATGATCTTTAGTCTCAGTAGTCAATTAAGTTCTTGTGTTGGAGTAAGAAATTGCCCTTTGAATTCTTGCTTGTTGAGGTCAGCAAACTCAGTTCTACCAGAGAATGTGAGATCTCTTTGGCAGCTGCGTCCTCCAGGGTAGAGCTGAAGAAGTGACACCTCCTAGTGGCCAATTTAGACTCTCCCGGTGGCTTTGATGCTACTTTGGAGGTTGTTGGCTCGTGCTCTGAGCACTGCAGCAGAAGTGGGGCACGATTTGGGTCCAGATGAGGGCCACAGAATGGGAACATTGAGAAGCTTAACAGAAGGGCTGGTAGTGAGGCATCCTATGGGCTCTTTGAGGAAAGGCGGGAAGGTATGGTCAGTGGGTACAAGGAGGCCAGAGGGGGATGATTGATCATGAGGAGATCTCCCAAGGGGAAGATTATCCTGAGTCTGGAGAAGTGACTCTGCAAAAAGCCATTGAAGGTGCAGGAGAGAAAATATGAGGGCACAGTGAGGCAGAAGCACAGGTACTTAAGAGGGTACACTGAGAGCACCCCATGAACAGAGGCCCAGGCATTTACCAACAACACACGCGTGCATGGGACATGCTGAAGATGCAGGACAATACGGTGAGAACACAGGCATGTGGGAGTCCATTGAGATCATGGTTTGCTATTGCCTAAGGTGACTCCACAGAGGGGCAAGTGAGGACAAGGATGGTGGCGTGTAGGCCTAGGCTAGGACACTAGGACATAACTAAGAGCGGTGCAAACAGTGAGAGGGACAGATGCGAACACAGTGAGAACCGGGAAGGGTGGAAGTTAACAGATGCTGTTAAACTAAAGTGGGTGTACTCATTGAACCAGCTCTGGGAGGATAAACTCCTTGTACCCAAGGGAGCTTAAGCTCTTTGTATCATGTGCCCTTTTGGCAGCCTGGTGGAGCTTATAGGATCCCTTATCAGAATAATTATTTTTAAGTGCATAAAATAAAATACCCAGGATTATAAAGGAAACCAAATTGTAGTGAAGAAGTCATCAGAATTTTTTTGGGGGGGGTGGGCCCAAGGCAATCAAGGTTAAGTGACTTGCCCAGGGTCACACAGGTAAGTGTCAAGTGTCTGAGGCTGGATTTGAGCTCAGGTCCTCCTGACTGCAAAGCTGGTGCTCTATCCACTGCGTCACCTAGTTGTCTCCATTATCAGACTATTAAAAGAAAAAGTGCACAGACCCCAAATTAAGAGCTCTTCTCTAAACCCATCCCTTCCCCCTGACTTCCGTCTGTCAAGGGCACCATCATCCTTCAGGTTACCTGGGTTTGCAGTCTTGGAGTTATTCTTAACACCTTCACTCTTCCCCTCCCCGACAGAAGCCGTCTAGACAAGTTTTGTCCTTTTCTTGACTTACATAGTAACCCCCTGGTTCAGGCTTTTATTACCTCTTGACTGGACTATTCCAGTAGCCTCCTAATTTGTCTCCTTGTTTTCTGGCCTCTTCTCATACCAATCCACTGTCCACTCAGTTGCAGAATTGTGCTTCCTAACTTCAAGATCTGACCACATAGCTCCCCAGGGCCTTAAGGTTCAGCAGTTCCCCATTAGCTCTAGGTGGGCAGTGAAGGCCCTCCTAATCTGGCTCCAATCTAACTTTGCAGGCTTGTTTCACATCATTCACCCTCAGGTACTCTGCATTCCAGCCAAACTGTCCTGCACACGATGTTCCTTTTCCTCTTCATGCTTTTACCCAGGCTCTCCCTCACACCCAGAAAGCTCTACGTCCCTCCTTCTTCCTTTTGCATTCCCTACTTCCTTTCCTTTTCAGCTCATGTCATCCCCTAACCAGACCTTCCTCTTTCCCTCCTGCCCCTCTCCTCCAGGTATTGGTGTTATCTCCTTCCTACAGCATTACTGTGTATCTGCTTCAGTAGATGGGCATCCTCCCAGTAGAATGGAATCTTCTGTGTCTTTGTGCCCCCAGCATCTAGAACTTAATTGAATGTGGGATACTTTGTGGGTATGATTTGGTTTGGTTATTGTCCTTGGTTCTGAAGAGGACCAAAATGACATCACTATGTTCGTCAAGTCACAGTGTGTCCGGCTGTGGATGTTCAGACCAATTCCAGCTCAGAATGTTCTACCGCAGGTCGGGCACAAACAGTCCATGTGAACATTTGGGGTGGATTCTCTCGATTTGCGCATCTTGAGTTTCTTTTGAGCTGTTTTGATTCTGCTTTGCTCATAGAGGGTATGATGAGGGCACGCCATGCTGAACTGTGCCAGTGTCTTCCATGTCATACAATCTCAAGAGACCTTGAGAGGGTCCTTGTATTGCTTCTTCTGACCAGCACGTGAGCACTTGTCCTGTGTGAGTTCTCCATAAAATAGTCTTTTCGGCAAGTGTAAATGTGGCATTCGAACAACATGGCCAGCCCGTTGGAGTTGTGCTTTCTGCAGTAGAGTTTGAATGCTTGGCAGTTTAGTTTGAGAAATGACCTCAGTGCCTGTTACCTTATCCTGCCAGGTGATCTTCAAAATCTTCCTGAGACAATTCAAATAGAAGAAATTCAGTTTCCTGGCATGGTGCTACTATACTGTTCATGTTTCACAGGCATACAACAATGAGGTCAGCACAACAGCTTTGTAGACTTTCAGTCTGGTAGTCAGTTTAATACCTCTTCTCTCCCACACTTCACTTCAGAGCCTCCCAAACACTGACCTAGCTCTGGCATTGTGTGTGTCAACCGCATTATCAATGGGTACATCCCTGGAAAGTACACTACAAAAAAGTGAACCATTCAAAACTTCTTCATTTGCTCTAACTGATGGTTCCACATACGGATGGTGTGGTTAGTGGTTGATGGAGCACCTGTGTTTTCTTGGTGTTCATCATTAGGCCAAAATTAGCACAAGCCACATTCATACTTTGTTGCATCTCAGCTTCAGAGGCTGAATTGAGTGCACAATCATCTGCAAACAGAAAATCGTGCACCAACACTCCCTCCACTTTGGTGTTGGCTTGTAGCCTTTTCAAGTTGAAGGATTTACCATGAGTGTGGTAGCTGACCTTGATGACGTGTTGGTCGTCACTGAAAATAGTTGCACACAAGAGTGGGCATGGATATTAAGGGCATCATTTCCACCCAAAAAGGTGTAGAGAGAACATAGGCACCCTATGTCCCCAATGAGCACTGGAGTACATGGAGAACACAGTGGAGGGGGATACTCTGAAGACAGATGAATTGGCCAAAGACACAGCCACGTACACTAGAGAGAGATACACTGAGGGCAAAGGTTTTGATCCTGCAGAGGCACTGAAGACAGATTAGTAAACCAGGCAAAGGTACAAGGAGGTGCTGTGATTATGCCAAAGATACACTGTCCAGTCTTCCAGGGCTAAAGCAATAGGGCATTATAAATGAATGTGTTTGAGAAAGAAAAGTATGAAAAAGTCCTTAGTAGTGCTTAAAGAAGATGCCCTTGGGGATGTTGTGGATTCATGCATCAAGTCAGGCTTGCATCAGATGGCATCTGAAGTTTGAAATTCTACAGTTCTGTGATTTTGAGGACAGGCTAGCACACTGGGCACCCAGGACAAAGGTGAGTACCCCTCAGTGATCAAAGGTAGTAAACTGAGGAACCATCAAAACATTAATAATTGGTACAATGAAGAAAATATAGAGTTCTCTGGACACGCTGGAGATAAAGATGGACTATAAGAGAACCCAGGCTAGTACACTTGGGGCCTGGCAGGAACATTGTGTTTGGGTAATTGGAGGATTCAGTAAAGAAACAAGGTTTGCTGAAGCCGTAAGTATGTGTGTGTCTGTATATGCACCTGTACATGTATATGTATGTGTGTATATGTGCACACACATACCTATATACACATACATATATACACATACACATACACATATACGTACATTTATATATATGTACATGTATATGTATGTACCCCAAAATTGTTGTTCAGTCATTTCAGTTGTGTCTGACTCTTTGTGACTCCATTTGGGGTTTTCTTGGCAAAGATACTGAAGTGGTTCACCATTTCTTTCTACAGGTCATTTTACAGATGAAGAAACTGAGGCAAACAGGGTTAAGTGACAGAAAGACAGAGAGAGAGGGAGAAAGAGAGAGGAGAAGAGGGGAGTCACAGGAATTGAGGGATCTTCCAGGGTGAGAAGAAGAGAAGAGAAGAAAATTTTGAAAAACTGTACATACATGTTTCATCTGTTGTGTAATAGAGTTAAAGTTGTAGTGATTACATTATTTTCCAAATAAACACACAAAATGAAAGTTATAACCAATCAGTGGTTAAGTCCACCAGCAGGTCTTAACAAGCAAGTGTTGGCAGGTGAGCATTTAGAAATAATGAGATTTTGCAACACCTTCTAAGTTCTAGTAGGCCCTCTTATACTCGATAAGGAAAGGCAGTAGTTTCTAAATGGTCACACCATTGGATCCCTTCTAGGAATAATGTTTTAAAATGCATAAAATGCATCAGAATATAAAGAAAACCAATTATATATAAATATATATATATAAAATTATATATAAAATTATCAAAATATTTTTAAAAATAACAGACCCCTGGTTAAACATCTTTGCATGTTGTTTGAGCAAAACTGAGAAGGTGCACTTGGTTTACCCTTAGTTCTAATGGGGATTTCTGTGGCCTTTGAAAGGTCTGTGTGTCATTCTAAGAAAGGCTGTGGAAATTTAAAAAAGGTTTATGTTTTCTAACCCTCCTCAATAGAACTGAGCTCTGGTGGGTAATGTAGCTGGAACACGCTCTGAGCTCCACTGGGAATTGTAATATCATAAAACACATTTTGAGCTTGGCTGAGCAAAGTTTTGACCCCATACAATAATCCATTCTCTCCACGGACACAGTAAACCTATATTTCAGCAAGGCGTTTGACAGGAGACTAATTGGAAAGAGCGCAATCTGTACAATTCAATTTAATGAACATAACAAGGACACTGATTAGGATTCTGAACTGAATGAATGACTGGGCCCAGAGAGTGGTGATTATGTGGTAAGCCTAGAAGGCAGTATCTGGTGGCATGCCCCATGGTTCTTACCTTGACTCTACTCTATTGAACATTTTAATCAATGACTCAGATGAGGGGATAGATGACAATCTTATTAAGTTTCTGGTCTGCATGAAACTGACTTGGGAGAGCTATGACATTGGATTATAGAATTGGGAATCCAAAAATGATCTCAACCAGCTGAAACCAGAGACTGTATCTAAGAAGATGAATTTGAGTAGATAGAAAGTTCTGTACTTAGATTTAGGAAAAAAAATCATTTCCATTACCCAAGTCCAGGATAGGGAAGGCAGGGCTGGATAACCACTTGTTGGGGTATGTAGAGGGATTCCCAACACAGGGATAGTTTGGACTAGGTGATCCTGAGGTTCCTTCCAAATGGGAGATTCTGTGATTCCAGGGGATGGGATATGCTCCTGTTCACCACAGATAACTGGCTAATATTGAAAGCACAGATGCTGCAAAGAAAATTGGAAAATGTTGTTGTTTTTATGACATTGTACAAAGAACATGGGAACAGAGTTAGGAGGCCAAAGTTTATGTCCCACCTTGACCGTTTATGAGCTCTATGACTTTGGGCCTCAGTTTCCTCATCTGTAATAACAATAATAATAATAATAATAGCATTTATATAGCACTTTATGGTTTATAAAGCACTTTACAAATATTATCTCATCATATCCTTACAACAACCCTGGGAAGGAGGTGTTGTCATTATTCCCATTTTACAGATGAGGAAACTGAGGCATAAAAAGGTTAAGCAACTTGCCCAGGGTGACACACAGCTACTAAGCGTATGGAGCCATGTTTTGAACTCAGGACTTTCTGACTGTCAAGTCCAATGAGATACCTAGCTGCAATGTTCTGTAGAATAAAGGGGTTAGAACAGATGATCAATAAAGTCCCCATCAGCATTAACATTTTTTTTTTTGAGGCTATCAGGGTTAAGTAACTTGCTCAGGGTCACATAGCTAGTAAGTGTCTGAGGCTGGATTTGAACGCAGGTCCTCCTGACTCCAGGGCTGGTGCTCTATCCACTGCACCACCTAGCTGCCCCAGCAGTAACATTTTGTGATCTTAAGTTCCTACCATATGTGAATGAGCATGCCTCTTCTGATTCTACCAGCTACACAAGAATCGCAGACTTTATCATCAGCCTTCATAATGATTGCTGATTTTTCAAGAAGGACAGAACATCCTGACCCAGTTCTTTAGTAGGATAAGAAGATTACAGGTCAGTACATGGGGAAATTACATTCATTTCTGCAGATAATGCTTCGTAATATGACTCTTTCTAACAGTTTTGCAGTTGTAGGTTGCCTGGGACCTTTTTGAAATCACCTGGGCTAAGATGCTGTGACTCCCTTGAGAGCCGTGATGGTGAGTCAAGAAGCAGTCCCTTATCAGTGTTATTTATTCCTTCCACGCATGATAAGATTCTGGACTAACCTTGGCCTAGCTCTCTTCTTAAAACCTTGAGATTAGGCAGCCGGAGAGTATTAGATTGCAAATGTAAGGCAAAAGGCTGTTTCTAATAGTAATTGGAAACATTTAGATTCTGAGCACCAGATATGGTCATTCTAAATCTGTGTTCCATGCAAAGAAGAAAAGTACAGCAAATCCAAACCCACGGAGCAATGCTAACCATGTCATCACGCCTCCTGCACTAATCTACCGTATCAGCCACAAAATCTCTTGCATCTGACTCATTTCCGTTCCCATTGCCACTTCCTTAATTCAGGCACCATGTCTTCTGCTAGGATGCTGCCTGGCATGGACTTTTTTTATTTAGCAAATATTTATTGTAAAAATAGTAAGTAATATTTCTGGGCAGCTAAGTGGCACAGTGAATAGCGAGCCAGGCTTAGAGTCAGGAAGACCTGAGTTTAAATCCCACCTCAAGTCACTTAACCTTGGTTGCCTCAGTTTCCTCATCAGTAAAATGAGTTGGAGAAGGAAATGGCAAATCCCTACAGGATCTTTGCCAAGAAAACCCCCAAAGGGGTCATGAAGAGTCAGACATGACTGAAAGGACTGAGCAAAAGCAATAAAAAGTAATATTCCTAAAACATTTTCAAGGTTTACGAAACACTCTCCTCACAACAGCCTTGCGAGGTAAGTAATGCAATGTTATAGCCATTTAACAGATGAGGTAACTGAGGCTCTGACAGGCTGTCATTTGTCCATCTTAACCAAGCTGGGATTCAGGCTCAATCATTAAATATTTAATCAATTATTAAATAATTCATCAATCAATCATTAAACATTTATTAAGTGCCTACTGTGTGCCAAGAACTGTGCTAAAGACTTGGGGATACAAAAAGAGGCAAAAGATAGTCCCTGCCCTCAATAAGCTCACAGTGTAATTGGGGAGACAGTAAGCAAACAAATATATGCAAACAAGATATATACAGGATAAACAGGAAATAATTGACGGAGAAATCATTAGAGTCAAGAGGAGTTCGGAAAGGCTTCCTGTAAAAGATGCCATTTTGGTGTTCGTCCTTTGTTCTCAAAGAGGTGATGCCATGATGTGCAAGTGAATTGGTTTCAGCGAGGGAGGGCTGTGCAAAGTCACCAGCCTCACTTTCTCTTCTGGCAGACAGAATTGAGGAAAGAGTCACTCTTTCCGCATGCGGGACTCAGGTTTCCTAATTGCAAATCCAGTAGTCTTAACTCATGCTAACTTCCATTTACTACGCGTAAGGCACTCTATACAGATGTGTTAGGCACAGTACAGAATCAATTGCAAACAAAATAATAGCTCCTGAAGTTAAGGAGCTTACATTCTAGGATGAAAACCAACAAAGGCACCATTCTTCAACACTCCAATGGATCTGTGATCCTGTTAATGAAGAGCCTGTCTCCTGGGGGGGCAACTTGCAGCTCATCCATGCCTTCTCCTATGGGATTCTTGTCCAGCCTAGCTGGCCGTTTTGCTGTCATTCTCTGCTGTCTTCACCCTTCACACTGAAGTTCGAGTCATTTTCCTGATGTACCTCTTTGTTGCTATCACTCTTCACTCTAATTACCTTTGGAGGCTCCCCAGTGCCTACCTTTTAAAAAATGAGCTTCTGATCTGGATATTCCATTTGGCCATCTCCAGCATGGCTACATCTTACCTTTTCTCCCACTGCCTCCTCTTCATGTACTCTGAGTTCTAGTCAAACTGGGCTATTCTTTCTTGCCTATTCTTCTTCCCTTCTATCTGTCGGTCTTTGCTCGTGTAGTTCTTCGTTCTTAGAATGCATACGTTCTCCCTCTTTTCCATGTTTTGGGGTCTCTCTTTTCTTACAAGGCCCAGCTTAGGTGGCATCTCTTCCATGAACCCCCTTTATGTGTACCCATTCATTTAAAGAGAAAGAGACTTCCTGACATCTAGGGGGAATTGGCAAAGGCCTCGTGGAGGAAATAACACGAGCTGATATTGAGAGAAAATCAGGGATTTTGAGTGGTGGAAGTGAGGAGGGAATGTATTCTAGACATAGATTGCCACTTGTTCAAAGACACCAAGGTGAGGTTGTTGAGTTCAGGAAACAAACAGCTCATAGAATACATGGTTTGTCTGAAATGGAGGGCATGTGAAGGTGGTAAGGAGAATAATCTGAAAGCTGGCTGGAAAAGCAGGAGGGATCCATATTGTAGCTATGTAGATATTGTAGATATAAAAGGATCCATGTTGTAGAGAACTTTAAGAGCCAGACTGAGGTTTTTGTAATTTCTCTTGAGGCAGAAAGGAGCTATTGAAGGGCTTTGAGTAGGAGAGGGGCATGATCGGGTCCCTGTTTTGGGAATATCAGTTTGGCAGATTCTTGGAGGATGTTTGGAGAGGGTAATGACTAGAAGCAAGGATATTAATTAGGAGTCTAATGTAATAATGCTGGTGAAAAAGGATGAGGATATGGAGCAGTGACTATGAGTGGGGGATTAATGTGAGACATGTAGAGACTGTTGTTGTTCAGTCATTTTCAGTCTTGTCGGACTCTTTGTGACCCCATTTAGGGTTTTCTTGGCAAAGATACTGGAGTGGTTTGCCATTTCCTTCTCCTGCTCATTTTACAGATGAGGAAACTGAGGCAAACAGGGTGAAGTGACTTGCCCACGGTCAGACAACTAGTAAGTGTCTGAGGGCAGATTTGAACTCAGGAAGATGAGTCTTCCTGAACAGGTCCAGCACTCTATGCACTATGGCGCCTCCTAGCTGCCCTGTTGTAGAGGCGGAATGGACAAAACTTACGGCTGATTGGATATACGTGTGTGTGTGTGTGTGTGTGTGTGTGTGTGTGTGTGTGTGTGTGTGTGTGTGTGTGGAGAGTGAAGGGTCACGGATGACTTAGGTTGCCAGTGTGGGTGACTTTACAGAATTGTGGTGCCTTGGATGGAAATAAGAGGTTCGGAAGAGGGATGAGTGAATTATGTTTCTCTGCAAAGTATTTGAGAAAAAGATACTCAATCAAAGCTCATTGGCAAATTAGCAAAAATACTGTGGGTGGGTTTAAACATGTCAGTTAAACCAAAAAAAGCTCAAAATGATTTGTCTAAAGCATGTTTCGATATGGTTTCTATTGGTTTATTTCATCCTCACAATTGTTATTATTCAGGACTCTCCAAATACCTCCAAACCATTCCTTTAAAAATATATTCTAGGGGGCAGCTAGGTGGTGCAGTGGATAGAGCACCAGCCCTGGAGTCAGGAGGACCTGAGTTCAAACCTGCCCTCAGACACATAACGCTCACTAGCTTTGGATTCTGGGCAAGTCACTTAACCCCAATTGCCTCTCACACACAAAATACATTCTAGTGACGCTGGGCAAGTCATTTTACTTAATCTCAATTACCTTGCCCCCTTCCAAACACATGCTAGAATTTTTCCAGCAATGAAAGTCAAGCTCACTCTCCTATATTTTGAAGATTTTTTACATTGCATAGGGCCTTTCGGTTTAAAAAGCTCTTTCACATCCATGGTCTCAGTTGATTCTCTGCTGTTTCTTTGTGTCCTACTTTAAGGCCATAGGTGCAATTGTTGATGTATAATTGTGTTAATATAGAAGTCTAGCCCTTCTGTTTTTTTCATCTGCATTTTGAAAGCCTAAACAAAAGTTTTGGGGAAGAGGGGTGGGTAACAAGGCCACTTTGTCCCTGAGAACTTTAAAAACATTTTTCCCCCATAAAAATGAAGTCTATGGGCTGCTTTCTGATAAACGTTGGGAGAGTAGAAGATCTAGGTGATATAAACAGGCCCGTATGATACCCCATTGGACACATTCAAATCTATTTTCCACCTTTCAAGGCCAGCAAAAATCTCAGCTTCCTAATGAAAAAGCATCTATAATTACTTTGCCTGGGGAACTATCTCCCACTTAGAATCTTTCGTTAGTCATGTGTATTCCCAGGATGCTTCCTAGGTACATCCTGTCCTCTATGATTTGATAAACTAAGGAAAGAGTTACCTAAATGTTTTCTCCAGAACCATAAGGTTTTTTAGCCTTCACTTAAACATGAAAAATGAAAATTTCTCTTAAAGAAATACTCAGAAAGCCAAATACTCTGGGCTATGTTTTTATGTGTACACACATTCTGCTGTGTTTCTCGTGATAACAGAAACAGGGTGTCCCAAAAGTCTTAGTGCAGTTCTAAGCTACTAAAACTACCCTATGAACATGAGAATGAGAAGCAGCGTAGGCAGGTCCTGGACTACAAAGCACTTTCCCATAAAAAGCTATGCATTGCTTTCAATTTTGCCATTCATCGTTCTTGCTTATGAAGCAGAGGTTTTTTTTTCATATCTCACCAGCGTCCTGGTAGCCAGCCTGCAAACATCGAAGTGAAAGAAAGAAGGATTCCTGGTTGATAGTTATATATCCAGATATTCCTTTTTGCAGATGATAACATACGAGTTGTGTTGGACCTGAGGACTGTAAAACACCTCATTACTATGCAAGAAAAGTGGCTGATAAGCTCATACCGTTTGATCCATTGACATTACTACTGAGCAGATACCTCCAGAAGCCCAAACAAGTCTGATATATACCAAAAGGGGCGGCTGGGGGGTGCTATAGTGCATAGAGTACTGACCCTAGAGTGAGGAAGACTTATCTTCTTGAGTTCAAATCCAGCCTCAGACATTTCCTAGCTGTGTGACCTTGGGCAAGTCACTTAATGTGGTTTACCTCAGTTTCTTCATCTATAAAATGAACTGGAGAAGGAAATGGCCAACCACTCCAGTATCTTTGCCAAGAAAACTCTAAATGAGTGGACATGACTGAAAAGTGACTGAACAATGACATATACCAGAAGAGTCTCTCTCTCTTCCTCCCTCTCTCCCTCCCTCACTCTCTCTCTCTCTCTCTCTCTCTTTCTCTCTCTCTCTCTCTTTCTCAGCAGTAAAGAACTGAAAACAAAATGGATGCTTTCAGTTTGGAATTATTGAAAAAAATGTGGCATATTAATGTAACTGTATATATTATTATTGTGTACTAAGAAGACAATTGGGTGATACAGTGGAAAGAATGCTAGGCCTGGAGTCAGGAAGACCTGAGTTCAAATAAGACAGATTCTTAGTAGCTGTGTGACCCTGGGCAAGTCATTTCACTTCTGTTTGCCTCAGATTCCTTAACTGTAAAATGGGGATAATAATGGCCCTTACTGCCCAGAGTTGTTGCGAGGATCAAATAATATTTGTAAAAGCACTTGGCACATAGTAGGTGCTATATTAATGTTAGCTAATACTATTTTTAAAATGACAAATGTGAGAAATTCAAAGAAACATGAGATTTTGAATGAACTGAAATAAGCAGAACCAAAAAGAGTACTCTACACAATGAGTACAGCATTGTAAATGAACAAATCGCTAAAGAGGAAGCCAGTGATGGTCCCAGAGAACAGATAATGAAACACAGCTCTCTCCTGAGAGTGGGAAGTTGGATACCTCCTGTAAACTCCAGGGGCTCCCTGTTAACCCAAGCATCAAATATTAAATGTTTTGTTTGGCATTTATAACCCGTCACAACTTTGCCGGTTTCTGTCTTCCTAGTTACTTTCCTCCCTTTCGTGTACTCTATAGTCCAGGGACACTGGACTTCTTGCTATCCCTCACACATGATGCTGTGTCCCCCAGGCTTGAAATGTCCTCCCTCCTCACCTCTGCTCCCTGGTTTATTTCAAGATTTAGTGGGGTTTTTGTTTGTTTGTTTGTTTGTTTTGTTAGGCAATGGGGTTAAGTGACTTCCCCAGGGTCACACAGCTAGTTAAGTGTCAAGTGTCTGAGGCTGGATTTGAACTCAGGTTCTCCTGACTCTAGGGCTGGTGCTCTATCCACTGCGCCACCTAGCTGTTCCTCAATCTCACCTTTGGCAGGAGGCTTTTCCTGATCTTCTCCACCGCTGGTGCCTGTTGTCTGAGATGACCTTCCATCTACCCTGCACATTTCTTGTTGGTCCATGGTTGGGTGTTGTCTCCTCTGAAACTATGTGAACTCCTTGAGGGCCCAGACTGTTTCTTGTCTTTCTTTGGAGTCCCAGTACTTAGCACAATGTCTGGCACATAGCAAGTAATAATAATAACAACTAGCATTTATATAATGCTTTGAAGTTTGCAAAGGTCTTACAAATTTCTCATTTGAAGGGAAGCAAATAAACATTTATATTGTACCTACTATGTACTAGGCATTTTTGCAAATAATGATCTCATTTGATCCTCACAACAACCTAGCAAAGTAGGTGCTATAATTATCCCCATTTTACAAATGAGGAAACTGAGGCAGATAGAGGTTAGTGACTTGCCCAGGATCATAGATAGGAAGTGCCTGAGGCTGGATTTGAACTCAGATTTTCCTGACTCCAGGATCTGCACTCTACCCACTGTTCCACCCACGTGCCTCTCATGAGTACTTAATAAATGCTTGTTGACCGACTGACTACTTATTGTCAGATGTGGTCATTGTATTAATGGTTTTGCTGAATCATTTTCCTTTTTTTTTTTATATGAAAAGGCAATGGTCGGGCACCATGAGTGGCATCCTGATATTTCCAAGAAATAAACAGAACATGAGGAAGTCATCCCAGTTTATTGGATAGCTTCTCTGGACAACAGCTATGACAAGAATGTATTGCACATTTCACTTGTGGCTGACCCTTTCAGCTCTAGTTAGTCTACAGAATCTAGGAATTCAACCGTTAACCAAGGAAGCATGATCTTGGAGTGAATACCAGGGCGCACCATCTTTTCTGCCCTCTCAGTGGTGCACACTAGGTTGGTGACAGTAGGTGTTTGTTGGTAGCAGACTTGCATTCAGCCCTGAAAATTGAAAGGACATCCAAAGTGGGGGCTGGTTTTCATTGTCAGAGGATCTAAACTTTATCATTAGCCACTAATAGCCTCCCTTGGATACATGACTCATAGTTCAATTCAACTCAACATTTATAAGGTCCCTACTGTGTGTCAGATACATATAGCTAGGCGTGGCAGCTGGGTGGTGCAGAGGATAGAATGCCAGAGCTAGAGTCAGGAATTCATCTTTCTGAGTTCAAATCTGGCCCCAGACATTTACTGGCTGTGTGATCCAGGGCAAGTCACTTAACCTTGTTTGCCTCGGTTTCCTTATCTGTAAAATGAGCTGGAGAAGGAAATGACAAACTAGTCCAGCATTTCTTTCAAGAAAACCCCAAATGAAGTCATGAAGAGCTGGACAAGACTGAAAACAACTGAACAACATGGTCCAGATACCTGTGGGCACAGGTCAAAGACACAGGACGGCTCTGCCCTCTAGGATCTTACCTTGCATTGGGGAACACAATATGTAGACAGATGAGTTAATTACAAAGTAAGCTAGGGAGGTAGGCCCCGAACTCTGCTCTACAGGACACAGAGAAGTTACTCTTCATTTCACTAGAATAAGAATTTGGTTACTGCAGAGATTTCATGTTTCTAGTGCTATGAAAGGTGACAAAATGAGACAAATTCTGACTCCCCGCTAATTCCCCTTTCTCTAATGAGCTCAAAATACCCTTTACAGATACCTGATGACTTTAATGCAATGGATTGGGGCTAGGTATCAAGATTTTAAAAAGTAATATTTTTTATCCAATTACACCAAAGAGCAATTTTTAATATTTATTTTTTTTAATTTTGAGTTCCAAATTCTCTCCCCTCCCCTCCTCCCTGAGATGTGAAGCAATTTATATAGGTTATACATGTGCAATCATGCAAACCATATTTCTATATTAGTCATGTCATGAAAGAAGCAGGTATTAAAACTGAGACACCTGGCATAAAGCCATCATTGCATTGAGTCCACCATTATAATCTGACCACACTTTTTCCATGGAACCTTGTTTCCCATACCCCTAAATAAACTCTGCTGTAGTCAGATGGTCTCTTCACAGTTTCTGCTACAGGCTTGTCCTCTTTCCATCTGCTTCACTTTTCTTTGTGAAACTTCATCCTTCAGGACCAGCTCAGATCCTATCTTTTCCAGCTCTTTTAGCCCACACACATCCTCTTCTTTCCTGAATTCTTTTCATTGCGCACATTTTTAGCTCTTACATGGAATTAGAGGCCAATTGCTAATTTAGTCTTCCAGGCTGGATTATCAATCTTTTCCTTCTGGACAGGGTTATATCTTATACTTCTCTGTGTCCAGCACCTAAAAAAAAGTGAGGCGATATGGTTTAGTAAACAGAACATTTACTAGCATACAGGAGTTCTATCACACTCTTGCTTTGTGAACTTGGGTAAGTTATTCAGCCTCCCTTTCTTCTTCCATAAAGTGAAAGTATTTCTGGTTATAGTAGTGTAGCCGTTGTGCAAAATTTTTTTCTCGGTTCTATTCTTTTCACTCAGCTTTGGGTCATATAAGTCTTCCCATGATCCTCCAGCGTCTTCCTATTCATTGTTTCTTAAGGTGCACTAATACTCCATTATATACATGTACTTCATGTATTTAAGAATAGGTATATATCTCATTTCCAGTTTTTGGCTACTACAGAGAGGGTGAATATGATCATTTTGTTACATATGAGACCTTTCTTTTTGACAAAGATCTCTGGGATATATACACTGGATTATGTATGTGGAATGTTGAGTCATCAGCAAACTTATCTTAAGTGTCTACCATATGCAAGGCACAGGTGTATATGCTGATGGATACAGAATGATAGATGTATTTTCAGAGGTGGTTGTTTTATCCAGTTTTGTTAAAATCTTCCTTTGTTACAAGGGAGGATTCAATGGAGATATACTGGGAACATATTCCAACACGTAAAAAGGCTTAAATAAAATATGAGTTAGGAAAACGTGAAATGAAGTGAGGGAGCTGGAAAGAATACTATGGAGGAAGAGGGCCTGGGTTCAAATCTCACCTCTGATTCTTAATTACTTGGGTGATTTTAACCAAGTCACTTAATGTCTGAGTGTCCTCTGCACTAGTTGAAAGAATTTCTTCATTGAGAGATCCCATATCAATGATGTGAAAGGCCTAGTCATGAAAAAAAAATAAAACTTTAAAAAAATGAATGCATGTTGAGTTGGACTAGATTAAAAGTAGGCAAATAAGTAAACTTTTAAATCAATGTTTTCTGTACTGGTTATCTTGTGTAATTACATCCAGATGTTAACATATTGTAGATAGACTTCAGCTGGCTTTTAAGATAAAAAAATAGGGGGAAATACCAATTCCAAACCATTTATTTACTTGTGTCAATCAGATGATTGGCTTATAGTTCCAGGGCACATGATTTTCTGAAGCAAAGTCTATTTCATATTCCAGTGCCAAAATTTACAAGTTACAATTCAGAAAAGACACGGAACTTGGATCAGTCACCTAGTCTATATCCTAAGTACTTTTTTCCTTATGCATACGATACTTCCTCTTCTGAAACCAGAAGTTGTTTGTTCATCTATGGATTTATTTATTTTCACCAGGGAAGGTTCCTCTTGTTCCACTGAAAATCCTTATGCTTTGGTATGGCAGTGACCCTGGACTCTGAAATGCTATATCAGCAGAGTACAGGATCTGGCAAGTACTACCCAAATGGAAAGAATTCAAGTTCAAGGGCTTGGCAGCCAGGCTCACATTTGGGGAGATAAATAAGTAGAGGGGTGGTCACCAGGTGATGAGTTGCTTTATTTTGTTATTTGTTTTGCTTTCCTGCCCAGGGCAAGTCGTGAAGACTGTCCATTAGGGTGGAGAGGTCTCTCAGCCTGTATGGGTGGAGTCTCTGGAGACCCCTGAAAGATAAAAATCATGGATCCTTAAAGTGTTGAAGTCAGGGTGGAAAGCAGAGGAAAAAACATATTTTACATCAACATAGTTTTAGTGTTATAATTGTATTGAGATGCCTCATGAGAAATTTTAATCCAAGATTATCATACTTTATTTGCATGTCTCACTGTGGGGATTTCTTTTGGAGTACAGAGAAAGAAAACTTGACTTAGAGGCATGATTGAAAGTGAAGTGTCTCCTGACACTTCCTGTTTGTGTGCCCTGACAAGGCTTTAAACATCTCTGAAGCCTCTCACTTTTCCTCATCTGTAAGATAGAGATGATAATTGCGCTACCTACCTATCTCATAGGGTTATTGGAAGACAAGTGTGTGCTTTATAACCCTTAAACTACTCAGTAGATGGGAATGATTGCTCTAGAAAACCTCACATTTCTTCACTGATATAGTTCTTTATCCTCCTGTTTTTCAGTACTAGCAGCATCTATAATGCAATGTATTAACTGCACTGGTTATGCTTGAATTAATTCAACATGAAGAATTCAGAGAGGCATTGATATGACTTCCAATTTCAGTAAATGGACAGACAAAAAAGGACACATAATCGAGAAAACAGAATTCAAAAAGGTTACAATAATGTAAGTAGAAAGAACAAAAAGCAATTGAAATTTAAGACTGTAATTACAAGGTCTAAACTTGGCTCCAGGAAAGAGTTGAGAAAATATACCCCACCTCCTTCTTTTCACAGGTGTGGGGGGGTCATGGGTGTGGAAGACTGTGTATGCTGTGAAACTTCATATTAGTTAGTTTTCTAAAGTGCTTTTTTCCCTTTTTTAAAAAAATTGTTATAAGGGATAGCTTAGAAAGGGGAAGGGAAATTGGAAATGAAGATGATGATGTAAAAACAAATGCTATCAATAGAATAAAAAAAGAATTAATTCAAGAATTTTTTCTTTCAATAATATCATATTTGTTGTATTAACTAATTTTTTGGGGGGGGGGGCTAGGCAATGAGGTCAAGTGACTTGCCCAGGGTCACACAGCTAGTAAGTGTTATGTGTCTGAAGCCAGATTTGAATTCAGTTCCTTCTGAATCCAGGGCCGGTGCTCTATCTACTGTGCCACCTAGCTGCCCTGTATTAACTAACTTAAATGCCCCTCGAGGTGATAGGATAAGTTGGCAGAGCAGGGAAGGCTCAAAGTTTGTGGCTGGTTCCATAGTTAGCTTAGCTGGAGTGTGCCCATTGTTCAGATGGAACTCACCAGCAGGAGTTTGTGGAGAATAGAAGCAACTTCAGGCACTTTCCAATGAGGTAGAAACTGGACATTCCCAATGTCTAGTGCTTCATCTGCAAAGGGTAATAGCCTCCAGCAAAAATTACACAGTCCTTGGGAATTCTTTTTGTTTTCTGGAGAGGACTCAAGGAACACAGTTACGACTTCCTGAGGCTAATCATAGAATACTTTCCTGAGCAGGCTAGGCTACCTTGAAATGTGTTAGAGGCAGTTTATTTTTCCTTTGTTGAATCTTTTTGTAAATGAATTCTATTCTATTTTCATTTATTAAGCACATACTGTATGCCAGGCACTGTCCATCAGTCAACAAGCATTTATTAAACACTTACTATGTGCTATGCACTGTACTTAGCCCATACTTGAGATATAAAGAAAGGTAAAACCAAACAAAAACAACAGTAAACCCCAACCCCAGAGTCAACCAACCAAACCCCAGTGTCTCCTCTCAAGGAGCTCATGCTCAAGTGGGAGAAACAACATGCAAATAACTATGTACATACAAGATATATACAAAGTAAATGGAATGTAATCTGGGGGGAAAGACTGGAAAAATCTTCCTAAAGAAGTTGAAAAGAAGTCAAGGGCAGAGGAAGCACAGCCAAGATGACAGAGAACAGGCAACAACCCAGGTGAATGCACCCAACATTCCCGTTCAAAGAATCTAAAAACAGCTCCTCAAATAAAGTTTTGGAGTGGCAGAGCCAAAAAGTCAGAGTGAGATATTTCTCTAGCCTAAGAAAACTTAGGAGGCTGGCAGGAGAGGTCTGTGACACTGTGGTGGCAAGGTAGTTTCAACAGATCTTGGAGGTGTTATGACAGTGGTGGCTGCAGCAGCAGCTTTGCGAGTTCTCAGCCCAGAGGCAGTGAGGGGGTCAGACAACTGGTCAGAAAGAGATTACAGGGGGTCCTCTGCTGGCACCGGGTGCAGCTGGCATTGATAGACCACTCTATTGCCTGTAAGCAGTTCTGAGTTGCAGTTCCAGGGCAGAGAAACACTTACGGTTGATCACAAGGGAGCAGGGGCCCTAGTCACAGTTACAAGGCAAAAAAGAGCAACAACATTTGTGGCTGCGGGACCACAGGGGACCACCTGGTCACAATTTCAAGGCGAAGAGGAGTGCTAGAGCTTACTGCTGCAGGGGAGCAGGGGTCCTTCCTGGGTACAGATTGGAGCAGAGACTAGAGAGCAATGAATACACCTCTCTCCAGATCACACCACTTTGGAAGCACCAAAAACTTGCAGATCCCCAGAACTAGCTCTGAAAACAGCAACATGACAAAGCCTGAAGTTTGAGACAGTACCTTCCCACCCTCAAGTGAGCAGAACCTAAACTTAACATATGTTCAAAGTCAAGAAATGGGCTGGAAAAATGAGCAAACAGCAAAAAAGGAACTTTACCATAAACAGCTACTACAATGGTAGGGAAGACCAAGATATAAATTCAGAAGAAGGCAACAATGTGAAAATAGCTATAAACAAAGCCTCAAAGGAAAATGATAATTGGCTTCAAGCCCCACAAGAATTCCTAGAAGAGTTAAAGAAAGAAATGAGTGGTAGAGGAAAAATTGGAAAAAAGAAATGAATGATGCAAGAAAATTATGAAAAGAGAATTAACAGTTTGTTGAAAGAGGTACAAAAGCTCACTGAAGAAAATATTTCCTTGAAAATTAAAATTGGGCAACAGGAAACTAATGACTCCATGAAACATCAAGAAATAATAAAACAAAATCAAAAGAATGAAAAAATAGGAGACAATGTGAAATATCTCATTGGAAAAACAAAGAAATATCTCATTGGAAAAACAACTGACTTAGAAAATAGATTGAGAGATAATTCCTCCCCCCACTTAATAGTATTTTATTTTTTCCAATTACATGTAAAGATAGTTTTCAGCATTCACTTTTATAAGATTTTGAGTTTCAATTTTTTCCCCTCCCTCCCCTTCCCCCTCCCCAAGATGGCAAGCAATCTGATATAGGCTATATATGTATAATCATATTAAACATATTTCCACATTAGTTATGTTGTAAAAGAAGAATCAGAACAAAAGGGAAAGATCAAGAGATAATTTAAGAATTACTGGATAACCTGAAAACCATGATAAAAAAATAACCTAGACATCATATTTCAAGAAATTATAAAGGAAAACTGCCCCAATATCTTAGATCCAAAGGGTAAAATAGAAATTAAAAGAATCCACCAATTATCTCCTGAAAGAGATCCCAAAATGAAAACTCCCAGGAATATTATAGCCAAATTCCAGAGCTCCCAGGTCAAGGAGGAAATATTGCAAGCAGCCAGAAAGAAACAGTTTAAATAACATGGAGGCATAGTAAGGATCACATAAGATTTAGCATTTTCCATGTTAAAGGAGTGGAGGAATTGAAATATGATATTCTGGAAAACAAAGGAGCTAGAATTGCAATAAAAAAATAACTTCTCATCAAAACTGAGTGTAAACCTTCAAGAGAAAAAATGGATATTTAATAAAATAGAGGACTTTCAAGCATTCCTGATGAAAAGACTAGAGCAGAATAAAAAAATCTGACATTCAAACATGAGACTCAAGAAAAAGGTACATATGAAAAGACAAATCATAAGAGACTCAATAAAGTTAAACTGCTTATATTCCTATATGGGAAAATTATATTTGCAACTTTATCATTATTAGAGCAATTAGAAGGAGTCTATACAGACAGAGGGCATGAATATGAGTCATTTATGTTGGGATGATCTCAAAAAAAAGAAAGAAAAAATGAGGGGGTGAGAAAGAGGGATGCACTAGGAGAAGGGGGAAGGGAGAGATAGAATGGAGAAAATTTTCCCACATGAAAGAGGTTGTGCAAGGTCCACACTGTTATAGTGGTGGGGGGAATGGGGAAATAGTGGCAGGCAATCCTAAAACCTCACTCTTATCAAAATTAATTCAAAGAGGGAAGAACAGCTCCACACACCTCCACACACCTCCACACACACATACACACACATATGCACATATGTATATATGTGCACATATATGTATATACACATACATACATATGTGTATGTATATACATATATACAAACACACACTCAACTGAGTGTAGAAATCTGTCTTTACTGAATAGGGAAATAAGAAGGGAAGGGGATAAGAAATATGGGAGGTGGGATGATAAAAGGGAGGGCGAATTAAGAGAGGGAGTGGTCAGAAGCAAAACAGATTTTTGAGAAGGGACAGGATAAAAAGAGAGAGAGAGAAGGATAAACAGAAGAAAATAGAATGAAAGGAAATACACAGTTCGTAATCATTAACTGTGGATATGAATGTGATGAACTCACCCATAAAATGAAAGCAGATAGCAGAATGGATCTGAAACCAGAATCTAACATTATCTTGTTTATAAGAGACATACTTAAAACAGAAAACCACACACAGTTAAAATAAAGGGCTGGAGCAAGATCTATTATGCTTCTGCTTAAGTGAAAAAGGCAGGGGAAGCAATCATGATCTCACACAAAGCAAAAGCAAAAGTAGACCTAATTAAAAGAGATAATCAGGGAAATTTTATTTTGCTGAAAGATAACTTAGACAATGGAGTAATAGAAAAAAAATTGTACCACAAGTTTCTCTGATAAAGATGTCATTTCTCAAATCTGTAAGGATCTGAGTCAAATTTATAAAAATAAGAGCCATTCCCCAATTGATAAATGGTTAAAAGATATGAACAGAAATTTCAGAAAAAGAAATCAAAGCTATGGGTAGTCATATGAAAAGATGCTTTAAATCACTATTGATTAGAAAAATGCAAATTAAAACAATTCTGAGGTATCATCTCACACCTACCAGAAATGGCAAACACTGGAGGAGGTGAGGAAAAACAGGTATACTAATAAATTATTGGTGGAGTTGTGAACTAGTCCAAACATTCTGGAGAACCATTTAGAACTATGCCCAAGCGTCTTTAAAACTGTGCATAGCCTTTGACCCAGCAATACCACCCCTAAGTCTGTAACCCAAAGAGATAAAAGAAAAAAGGAAAGAACCTATGCGTACAAAGTAACTTACAGTAGCTCTTTTTGTACTGGTAAAGAATTGGAAATTGAAGGGATGCTGATCAGTTGGGGAATGGCTGAACAAGTTGTGGCATATAATTGTGAAGTACTATTATGCTATAAGAAATGATGAGGGGGGTGGTTTCAGAAAACACACGGCAAGACCTATGTGAACTGATGCAAACTGAAGTGATAAGAACCTGGAGATCATTGTGCACAGTAACAACAATGTTGTAATAATGATCAACTGTGAAAGACTTAACTACTCTGATCAATACAGTGACCCATGACAATTGCAAATAACTCATAATAATAATAAAAAATGCTATCTACCTCCAGAGAGAGAACTGATGAAATCAGAGTACAAATTGAAGTATAATTTTCTTGCTTTATTATTATTTTTTTGCAATATGGCTAATATGGAAATATTTTGCATGATTTCACATGTATAATTAATTTATATCATTTTGCTTGCTTTCAAAGTGGGTGAAGGAGGGGTGAAGGGAGGGAAAGGGAGAATCTGGGATTCAAAATTTGGAAAGAAAAGAATGTTAAAAATAATAAAGTAAAAAATAAAAACTTAAAAAAAGAGAGGAGCCAAGGAGTGGAGGTGAGGAGGGAGAGAATTTCAGGCATGAGGGACAACCAGTGAAAATGCATGGAAGTCAACAGTCTTGTTTGGATAACAGTGGTAGATAGTAGGCTATGTGGAGACTAGGGGGAGTAAGATATAAGAAGCTTGGAAAGGCAGAAGAGAGCCACGTTATGAAAGGCTTTAAATGCCAAACAAGATTTTACATATTTGATCCTGAAAGTGATAGGAAGCTATTGAAGTTTATTGAGCAGAGGGGTGGTATATGTGATATGGTCAGACCTGCACTTTGGGAAAAATCACTTTGACAGTTGAGAGGAGGATGAATTGGAGTGGGGAGATAACCTGAGACAGGGAGACCAACGAGCAGGCAATATTGCCTTTGTTAAGGTGTAAGGTGATGGGGGCCTGTAGAACTTCCAATTAGAGATGTCCAAAAGCTTATCAAAAGGAGCTAAGTGCTAAGCACTGGAGATGAAGAATAAAAAGGTTCTTGTTTAATTTGCAATTTTTTTGTACCATACATGTGATTTCCTTGGAACAGGAAACTCCCAAGAAGGAAACTGACTTTACCAATGCATATGGGCATACATCCTGCAAGACATGGTCTTAGAAGGTTTCTCAGGTCACGGAGAGGTTAGGTGACTTGTCCAGGGTTACAAAGTATGTTTCAGATTCAGAGCTTGAACCCAGGTCTTACCGATTCTGAGCCCAACTCTCTATTTACTACACTTCGCTGCTTCCCAGATATTTTGCAATTACTAAATAAAAATGATTTGGAATGAACTAGTTAAGTGTCTCACCACCTGGAAGCCATCTGTGGCCCTCTAGGTCCTCAAGTGGGGCCCTTTGATCGAATCCAGACTAAGTTTTAGATTCAAAGGGTCGCACTTGAGGACCTAGAGGGCCACAGGTGGCCTCGAGGCCGCAGGTTCCCCATCTCTGCTAGAGTGATTGAAAAAGAGGGAGAGTAGATATCTACTGAACCACAGGGCCAGTTCCCTTCTCCTTCCCCCCACCCCCTTCTCCCAGCGTTTTGTGAGTGTAGAGTACATAGCTGCAGACATTACCTGACCATTCCAAGTGACGCTGGAGAACCTTAGATGAGACATTCCTTCTCGTGTTACCGAGGACCAGAGGATAAGCATCGCAGCATCACTTTTTATGCCCCAGCTCCAGCCAAACGCCTTTGGGCCAGTAGATGGCGTAATTTGCTAAGAGAGGTCCCGGTGGCGTGGAGCCGCAGCCACCGACCGAGGCTCAGGTCTGGGTATAGGCTGGGAGCTCACCTGGTTGAGATCCTCAGCTCATAGCAAGCCCCATCCATGCGCTTCAGCCCTAGCCCTGCCCTCAGGTGAGCTGCCCTTCCGCGTCGCGTCGGGCACGGTTCCTCAGGACCTGCATGCAGCCCCGATTCCTCGACACAGATCTGCAGCTGCGGGCACCGCCTCTGCAGCGCCGGGATGGCTCTGGGGCAACCGACAAAGCGCTGAAAAGAACTGGGGGGTGGGGAAAGGATGGGGGCGGGTGAAGGCAAAGGTTCGCGCAAAAGCGTCGGCCAATTGAGCTCTGCCCCGGGGCGCTGCTGTAACTCCCTCCATCCCTCGAGTCGAGAGCCTCAGATGATGCCCAATGGCATCGAAATTCCACAGCGGAGCATCCCAAAATAGAATCGGATTCAACTCGGAGGGGTACTGGGACTCAGCCCCTACGCCCACGTTTATCGCGCTTAGATCTCTGGATGGGAGGCCTCTTGGCTTCTCAAAGCCCTCCTGTTATTTTAGCGAATTTCATGCTCCCCAAAGCCCTCCTGCTATTTAGCGAATTTCATTTTTTGAAGGAACGAAGTGGAGGAAAGAGGAGCCAAAAAATGGAGTTGGGCTTGGAGAACCTCTCGCTTAATCCTGCTTTAAGAAACCTTGAAAATTAACACTAAGCAACTAAAACCTTTTACAAAACGCTCTAGGAAAAAAAGAAATTCTCTACTACATAAGGTACAAAAATCTTTCCTTTTAATTATTATTAATTTTTTTTGGTAAGGAACTTAGGTATTTGTCCTGCTGCACAAATCAATGATAGAAGAAATTCCTTCCTTGAGACTCTCCGTATCAGAGGGAAATTCTGCAGGAATGAGCCAGAAGCAAGCCAATGGATTAAACTTAGAATATTTTATTGACTGCTTTGTACAAAATAGGAAATTTTATTCCAGTCCATCCAAGGCCACTGTACAAAAACTATGTACATTGTCTTTCCGTAAACAGTTTCCTTAATTCTGATATGCACACGATTTTTAAAAATACATCTTTTAAATATCTGTAAGAGGCACTGCCAAGCAGATTTCTGACCTCAAATGCAACTCCTATTAATCAAATAAGAAAAAGAAAATCGACAGGCTTGACAGCTACAAAAACCTGCTGCTCTGGGCACTTTGCTGTGGAGACGGGCAGAGATCTGAATTTACAATCCTAAGACATCTTACTTTCACAGATTTACATCGAAGAGCAAACCTATAACTTCCATAGGCTGCTGCTAGGGGCCTGCCTTCCTTTATATTTATCAGGAAGAGGCCCTTAACTGCCTGAATTTGACTGTGTTCACTCCAGATTACTAACCAACTTGTTGTACCTTGGTTCTATTTTTAGGTTACTTCAGAAGCTGGGGTAAAAAAAAAAAATCCAAGGAGATCTCCATAAACTTCTCTGAGTAAGTCCAGGGCAGGACTCATCTTCTGGGAACCTAGAATCTTGGATTTAGAGCTTCCCCCCACCCCTTTCCCCAGTCTCTGGAGAGAAAGCCACACATACCCAGATAGAGCTCTATTCAGTAGACTGACACCAGCCATGGTTTCAATCTCAAGCAATTCATACACAGAACTTTTACCCACTACGGGATTATTTCTCGCAGTCACAGATCAAGACACACAGATCAAGGCCACATCTCTAGCCCCTTCCGGGGCATCCAGATTTCAGGTTTAGGCCTAAGGCTTGTCTGAAGGACTCCAGGCTGGCCGAGTCTTTGGGGTTATATAAGCAGACTAGTGCCCCCTAGGACAGATAGTACATGCCATAGGTGACTGGGGTTGTAAAAAGCCCCGGCACGGGCTGCAGGGTGCCCCGGGGAAAGGTGCTTGAGGCCCCGTACAGAGTAGGTGAACCCTGCAGGTGGGCCCCCAACGGGAAGGGCAGGGCAAAAGAAGGCAAAAGGGGCTTGGCCGCTAGCTTCAGTTTCTCTAACTCAGCTTCCTGCAGTCTCTTGGCTTTCGCCCTTCGATTCTGAAACCAAATCTTGACCTGTGTCTCCGTGAGGCTCAGGGAGCTGGAGAACTCCGCTCGCTCCGCGATGGACAGGTACTGTTTCTGCCGGAATTTCCGTTCTAAGGCCAGCAGCTGTGCCGTTGTAAAGGGTGTCCGAGGCTTTCGATTGTTCTTGTGTTTTCGGAGGGTGCACGGTGGGGGACTGGGGGGCCCTGTGGGAGAGAGACAAACACAAAGAAGCTACTTGGAGTCCAATGACTGAGGCTTCAGGCCCTGCAGATTCTGGGTGATGTGGTTCAACTGACAATTTTGTCCTCAAGTTTCACTGTAATGACTCTAATTTAGCTGTACCTGTCCTTAAAAGAGTTGTCGGTGGCAAAATACAATTAGGGGAAAAAACTGTTGCAGGGGTAACCTAGTTGGCAAGAGGGAGGGAGAGAAGGAGAGAAAGAGAGAGAGAGAGAGAGAGAGAGAGAGAGAGAGAGAGAGAGAGAGAGAGAGAG